>NC_079190.1:448338153-448503153 GCF_029499605.1 Hyla sarda
CAACCGCTGCACTCCCTATAGCTATGCCTACTGTAATCACAGAGCATACTCATAAACTTCTCAAATTTATGTGAATAGGGTAGGCTCCAAACCATGGCTGTAAAGCAAATCTCTAAATGCTGTTAAAAACAGCTTATATATAGTGTTGAGCGGCATAGGCCATATTCAAATTTGCGATATTTTGCGAATATATGGATGAATATTCCTCAGATATAGTCGCTACATTTGCATATTCGCAATATTTGCGTTATTTTTTCGCATACGTGAAAAAGTGCATATTCGTAAATTTGCATATGCGAAAATTAATACAAGCGAAAATTCACATATGCAAATTTCTACATATGCGAAAATTCGTACACCAGTCTCACACAGTAGTATTAGAGCCTTCTTTAAACCACACAAGCTGGAAGCAGAGAGGGATGATCACTGTGATGTGTACTGTGGAAAAAAAAATTCGTAATTGCGAATAAATAGTGCTATATTCGCGAATATTCGCGAATTTGCAATATTCGCGAATAAAATTCACATTGCGAATATTCGCGAGCAACACTACTTATATATAATGGCTGCACACATAATAATGTACAAACAATGAAATAAAATAAAAAAATCTGAAAATAAAAATGGATTACAAAATGGAACAATTTTCTGTATCTGGCTCTTATCTGTAGGTGATACATTCACCTTATAGAGATTTCACCACTAAAATCATTTAATATTTTTCCACAGGATAGATGTGCGTCTAAATATCAGGACCTGCCTAGCTAAATTGCACCCATGAACAATGACTTAAAGCGTACCAGTCGGTCGCAGAAACATTTTATATAATGTAAATTTATAATATATGTGGTATCCCGGTACCGTATTGCATACCGTACCTTGGTAGAGGTCCCCAAAGTCAGAGTTCCTAGGAACGGTGGGGTCCCTCTTTTCTAGTTAGCCCCTCGTCACCCCTCAGTTAGCTAATATTCATATAAATATCAGTGTATATATGTATATTTAAATGCCTACCTGTTAATGTTGCAGGACCTTAGGTCATGTGACTCGGTGTTCAGAACTCTATGGTTTGTTGAAGGACCTTCTGTGGTTCTTGTGTTAGCTGTTCACCCACAATGCCATGTAACGGTGAGTGACAGCTGTTATGGACCAATCCCAAACCGCTCAGCCCCTGCCCATATAAGGGAGCTGCAGCCAATAATCTCTCTCTTGGGTTGCTGACACTGGATGAGGTAGGACCTCCGCAACTTCCAAAGACAATTACTAGGCCAAAGCCTTGCGGCCTCGGCCTATGCTAAAGACTGTGAGTTCTTACAATTCCCCTTTAACTCTGCAAGATCACTAGACCTAAATCTACCCCTTAATCCAGCAGATCTATGCTACAAAATCCTCCTAAACTAAAAAGAACTTAAAAGGTCCCAACCACTGTCAATAGCTGCTCAGCTGTATATAGACTCTGTTATCTGGACTGTTACCGGTTACTGCATGTTACAGAAAATCTTCAGTAAAGTTTCAACAAGTTTTCAGCTAAGCACTGGTTGTGGACAATCCGTTTTTCTGCACTCACCTATCGCTCTTGGGAAGGGTGGCGATAGGCCCAGCATTACCTCAGCATTTAACCCAACACACTGGCGTCACGAGTAACAAGGGTTAATAAACCCCTTATACCTGCTCAGCAACACCCCAGTTACCCTACACCCCCCAAGGCTTACCACATATACCTTTGATAAAAAATGTGTATAATTGCATGTGTGCCTCTATGAGGAGGCCAAATACAGGAAGTAAGGGTGGGACAAGCAGGGCTCTGTGCAGGCTCCTGGCTCATCATCCTGCTGTGTCCTCAGTACACATAGCACTGCTTGTCCTCAGTGCATAGACCCCTGTTTATAAATAATCTAATGGAGTAGAAAGGGAGGAGGCACACCACAATATGGGAGATCTCTAATGCTACATCACCAATGAAACGATACGCCTGCGGGATGCAAGAAAACTAGGGTATAGTAACCAATAGTAAAACCACAAAGAAGCGATATTGTGCACTCACCGCGTAGTATGCGTCTTCAATCCTGGAGGCTCAGGGTCTGTGAGACGTCCATATATGTATTAGAAGCGCTCGGAGACTACTTGTCCTCAGTGCCGATACTTGTCCTAAGTACACAGTCCTGCTTGTCCTCAGTACACAAAGCCCTGTTTGTCCTCAGTGTACTGATCCCTGCTTGTCCTCAGTGCACAGAGCCCTGCTTGTTCCCAGTTTACAGAGTCCTGCTTGTCCTCAGTGTACAGAACCCTGCTTGTCCTCAGTGAACAGAGCCCTGCTTGTCCTCAGTGTACAGAGCCTTGCTTGTCCTCAGTGTACAGAGCCCTGCTTGTCCTTAGGGTACAGAGCCCTGCTTGTTCTCAGTATACAGAGCCCTGCTTGTCCTCAGTGTACAGAGCTCTGCTTGTCCTCAGTGTACAGAGCCCTGCTTGTTCTCAGTATACAGTAACCCCCCGACCTACGATGGCCCCAACATATGATAAAATCGACATACGATGGCCTCTCAGAGGCCATCGCATGTCGATGTCAGCATCAACATACGATGCTTTTATATGTCGGGGCCATCGCATTAACTGCTATCCGACAGCGCAAAGTGCTTAAGCTGCTGTCGGATAGCAGTTTAAGCATCCCTGGCAGGTTCGCTTACCTATTCCCGCTGCGCCGGGTCCACTTCGCGATCCTCCGGTGTCTTGCGCATCTTCTCCGGGGTCCGGGCCTCGCTTTCCGGCATCGTTATTACGTCACTACGCACGCTGCGCCGGCGCAGCAGCGTAATAACGTCACCAGAAAGCGAGGCCCGGACCCTGCAGAAGATGCGCAAGACACCGGAGGATCGCGAAGAAGACACCGGAACAGCGGGACAGCATCAGGAGCCCCTGGAACAGCAGCGGGAGCGGTGAGGACCTGGTGCGGAGCGGCAGGGACAGGTAAGTACAGCTTCCTATACTTTACATTGCACGGATCTCTCAACATACGATGGATTCGACAAACGATGGGTCGTTTGGAACAAATTACCATCATATGTTGAGGGACCACTGTACAGAGTGCTGCTTGTCCTCATTGTACAGAGCTCTGCTTGTCCTCAGTATATAGAGCCCTGCTTGTCCTCAGTGTACAGAGCCCTGCTTGTCCTCAGTGAACAGAGCCCTGCTTGTCCTCAGTGTACAGAGCCTTGCTTGTCCTCAGTGTACAGAGCCCTGCTTGTCCTCAGTGTACAGATCCCTGCTTGTCCTCAGTGTACAGAGCCCTGCTTGTCCTCAGTATACAGAGCCCTGCTTGTCCTCAGTGTACAGAGCCCTGCTTGTTCTCAGTGTACAGAGCTCTACTTGTCTTCAGTATACAGAGCTCTACTTGTCCTCAGTGTACAGAGCCCTGCTTGTCCTCAGTGTACAGAGCCCTGCTTGTCCTCAGTGTACAGAGCCCTGCTTGTCCTCAGTGTACAGAGCCCTGCCTGTCCTCCCACACTTCCTGTACTTGGCCTCCTCACAGAGTCACACAGATAATAGCTGCAGGGTAAAATATACACATTTTTAACCAATGTATATTACACATATACATATAATGTTATTTTCTACATTATATTACAAGTTTTTGTTAATGACAGGTACACTTAAAAGTGAAAACCTAGGACTGATATACTCTGGATCAAGTGCATACACTAGATAGAGGCATGTGGTACAATAGGCTAAACTATTAACTTTACAACACAATATGTAATGGTTTAAAAATCTGAACACAGTGCTGTCCCTGGTATATGCAATGCCCAGTATAATGCAAGGCAGCCGTTCACATTCTTAATGTCTGACATATTTTCGCCAATCCTATATTAGATGCATGCACCTTCACTAATCTGTTGTGCGGACTCCCTAAATGAGCTCATGAGATATGGCGATGGAAACATTGACAAGACTAAATATTCTAGTATGCACTGTACATACATAGAGAAGTCTACACCCCATAGCAAAAAAAAAAAAAAAAAAAACAGAGAACGCTTGTTGTGCTGCTTTTTTTCCCCCTCTTCCACCCTTTAAAGGTGGAAAACTTTTTTTTTTTTCAAAGCAACTGGCTCCAGAAAGTTAAAGAGATTTGTAAATTACTTCTATTAAAATTTGTAAATCCTTCCAGTACTTATCAGCTGCTGAAGTTGAGTTGCTCTTTTCTGTCTGACCACAGTGCTCTCTGCTGACACCTCTGTCTGTCTCAGGAACTATCCGGAGCAGGAGAGGATTGCTATGGGGATTTGCTCCTACTCTGGACAATTCCTGAGACTGACAGAGGTGTCAGCAGAGAGCACTGTGCTCAGACAGAAAAGAACAACTCAACTTTAGAAGCTGATAAGTACTAGAAAGATTAGGATTTTTTTAATAGAAGTAATTTAAAAATATGTTTAACTTTCTGGAGCCAGTTGATATGAAAAAAAAAATTGTTTTTCACCGGAGTACCCCTATCCCCTTAACGACCAAGGACGTATATTTACGTCCTTGGCCGGCTCCCGTGATATAACGCGGGGTCACGTGGTGACCCCGCATCATATCTGGTTGGTCCTGGCATGTATCTGAAGTCGGGACCCGGGGCTAATAGCGCGTGGCAGCGATCGTGGTGCCGCGCGCTATTAACCCTTTAGACACGGCGTTCAAGTTGAACGCCATGTCTAAAACGAAAGTGAAAGCTGCCCGGCTGCTCAGTGGGGCTGATCAGGACCACCGCAGTGAAAATGCGGTGTCCCGATCAGCTGGGACACGAGCGGAGGTCCTCTTACCTACCTCTGGCATGTCCCTTTGGCGACTGATTGCTCCAAGCCTGAGATAACAATGATCAATGCAAAGCTATGGCTTTGCAGTGAACAGTGCTGGCAATCAGTGTGTGCAGTGTTATAGGTCCCTATGGGGGCTATAAGACTGCAAAAAAAAGTGTAAAAAAAAGTTAATAAATGTGATTTAACCCTTTCCTTAATAAAGTTCAAATCACCCCCTTTTCCCATAAAAAAAACACACCATGTAAATAAAAATAAATATAAACATATGTGGTATCGACACGTGGGTAAATGTGTGAACTATAAAAATATACAATTAATTAAACCACACGATCAATGGCGTACGCGCAAAAAATTTGTCCTCATACCGCCCCATACGCAGAAAAATAAAAAGTTATAGCGGTCAGAAGATTACAATTTTGTACAGAGCCCTGAGGACAAGCGGGGCTCTGTACACTGAGGACAAGCAGGGCTCTGTACACTGAGGACAAGCAGGGCTCTGTACAATGAGGACAAGCGGGGCTCTGTACACCGAGGACAAGCGGGGCTCTGTACACCGAGGACAAGCGGGGCTCTGTACACCGAGGACAAGCGGGGCTCTGTACACTGAGGACAAGCGGGGCTCTGTACACTGAGGACAAGCAGGGCTCTGTACACTGAGGACAAGCACGGCTCTGTATACTGAGGACAAAGTGCAAAAACCAAAAAACCCTCAGTCCTTAAGGGGTTAAGCTTCCATCCCTTATAGACTAGTCAGACAGCATAGCACTTTTTACGGTTCCCACTACCTAGCTACATCATTGCTCCCGCACAAGTTGGCACCATCCATGCGGAAAGTGGATCGAGACTCCTTCCCACTGGCCCCATGTTAATCATGGGGGGCATCTAAGGTATATGCATCCTGGCTTGGGGAAAAATAAGTATAACATGCTACAATATTTATGCTGGAAAGCTGTAGGCACAGATGTAGCAGAGCTGTATGTGTTCATTAACATGTTAGAGGCTTAATTGCTCAGGTGACACAACAACTCTCTATACAAACTGATTGGGCTTACATGCATTCCTATGTATAACCTCATTTTGAACATTATTATCTCTCTATGAGTTATGCTATAGGATAAAAGTCTGCCATGTCTATACGTTAGAATGCAGCTGGGTGTTTTTTCAACATTGTGAAGGTAATTCTATATGATCATTTCTTTTATTTATCTAGATAATATAGCATCATTTATCAAGATGATGGCTCATTTGCCAGGTGCATATATAAATAGAATTAAGGGCTTACTTCATAGATTATAGTGGTATGGGACCTAGGTGTGAACTTCCAGCTGTTGCAAAACTACAACTCCCAGCATGCCCGGACAGCCAACGGCTGTTCGGGCATGCTGGGAGTTTTAGTTTTGCAACAGCTGGAGGTCCATAGTTTGGAGATCATTGGTATAGGACAAGGGGTACTCCGGTGTATTTATTTTATTTTTTTAAATCAACTGGTGCCAGAAAGTTAAACAGATTTGTAAATGACTTCTATTAAAAAATCTTATTCCTTCCAGTACTTATCAGCTGCTGAATACTACAGAGGAAATTCTTTTCTTTTTGGAACACAGAGCTCTCTGCTGACATCACGAGCACAGTGCTCTCTGCTGTCATCTCTGTCCATTTTAAGAACTGTCCAGAGTAGAAGAAAATCCCCATAGCAAACATATGCTGCTCTGGACAGTTTCTAAAATGGACAAAGATGTCAGCAGAGAGCACTGTGGTCAAGATGTCAGCAGAGAGCACTGTGTTCCAAAAAGAAAATAATTTCCCCTGTAGTATTCAGCAGCTAATAAGTACTGTAAGGATTAAGATTTTTTTTTTAATAGAAGTCATTTACAAATCTTTTTAACTTTCTGGCACCAGTTGATTTAAAAAAAAAAAAATTCCACCAGAGTACCCCTTTAAGGATGAAATATATGGTGAAATCCAATAAGATAATAAGGGCTAGGATAAAGGAATGAGAGGATTTTGTTGTTGGTTATTGATAATATTTCACTGAGCATTAAATAATTCAGTCCTATTTTCCCCCAAAATATACACAAGAATACACAGAAGTATAATGGTGCAGAATTTTTCATGCTAGGGCTATGTTCACACAGTGGAATTTCCTAGCGGAATAATGTGGAATAACTATTGTAGATTGAGGTAACAAGACACAGTCCTACCTTAAACAACTATTGGTGTGGTAAATCAGCAGCTAAAGATAATTCCCAGTGGTGCAACACGATGGGAAATTGGGCTTGATGATGCGCCATGGTACGTGAAACAGCCACTGTCGCCCGCCCGGTGAGACACTCCTGCCTGCACATTTACTCTACTCCTAAGAATATTGGATTTTAATAATTTGGTTATGAAATCAAGCTACATTGTTTTAACCCGGAGGGTGAGTGCACCGATCTTCTTACTTTTTTTATCATTATTCTGTGGAATCATTATTCTGTGGAATCATTCCACTGAAGAAGAGTCCCATTGATTTCAATAGGAGTCTGCTGCACCATGCACACAACGGAATTTCCGGGGCGGAAACATCTGCTGCACACATTCCGATTTCATGTTCACTGTTCGGTGGATACCGCTAGGAAATACATTGTCGTCCATGGAGACAGCGCATTTCCAAGTGGTCCTAGCACCAATGCAACATACAGATTTGTGGAATGTCTGTGGTGGTATTTTTTAAAATCAACTGGTGCCAGAAAGCAGAAAGTTAAACAGATTTCTAAATAACTTCTATTAAAAAATATTGATCCTTCCAATACTTATCAGCTGCTGTATGATACAGAGGAAGTTGTATAGTTATTTTCAGTCTGACGGCAGTGCTCTCTGCTGACACCTATGTCTGTGTCAAGAACTGTCTAGAGCAGGAGAAGTTTTCTATGGGGATTTGCTCCTACTCTGGACAGTTCCTGATTCAGATAGAGGTGTCAGCAGAGAGTGCTGTGTTCAGACAGAAAATAACTCATGCCATGGAGCCCTCAGCAGCAGATAAGTACTGGAAGAATTAAGATTGTTTAATAGAAGTTATTTACAAATCTGTTTAATTTTCTAGAGCCAGTTAATATGAAAAAAAAAATATATATATATATTTCACCAGATCACCCGTTTAAGTAGAAACACAGAAGAGCCATTGTGGCAGTATGAAAAATGAAGGGGCACTGTGATTGCAGGAGTCACATGGACGCTTCTTTGGAATGACCATGTAGTATCTTTTTTGATCTGTGTTTCAGCCCATATGATATAAATTTTTTTGTGCAAAATATACACAACATTTTTGGAAATTAAAGTGTCACTGTCATATATAAAAATAAATAAATAAATTGGACATGTCAAAGAGACACATCAAAACTTTTCAGTGGTCGGAGTCTGGGTCGTTAGACCCCCAGAATGGCTTAGGCTAAGTCTCCACTTGCAAAGACACCCCCAAAAAAGCCACAAATGCAGCTCGGCTTGTTTACCTTAAAATGGTACTCCGCCCCTAGACATCTTATCCCCTATCCATAGTATAGAGGATAAGATATCTGATCGCCAATGTCCCGCTGCTGAGAACCCCGCACGATCTCTCCTACAGTACCCCCTGTCATCTTTTGCATGGACCAAGCTTCGCTTCGCTTCATGCCTGATGACTGGCGATGCAGGGGACGGAGGATCTGCCCTGCCCCCTTGTGACATCACACCCCACCCCCTTAACGTAAGTCTATGGGAGGGGGCTTGGCAGCCGTCACGCCCCTCCCATAGACTTGCATTGAGGGGGTGGGGCATGTCATCACGAGGGGGCGGGGCCATGATGTCACGATTCTCCAGCACAAGATAACAGGGGGTGCTGCAGGAGAGATTGCGGGGGTTCCCAGCAGCGGGAACCCCACAATCATACATCTTATCCCCTATTCTTTGGATAGGGGATAAGATGTCTAGGGGCGGACTGCCCCTTCAAAGTGAATAGGGATTTATGAAATGCCAGGCCTTTGTGGAGAGAAAGCAGTATGCTGAGTGCTTCTCCCTGTTCCTTTTAGCATTCAGTGGGGGGTCTCAGAACCTTGATAACCACCAATCTAATTTTTTTATAGATGACTGTTACACTTTCAATCCTTTAGAGAACTCCTTTAGGCAAGTAAATAATTTTATAGTGATAAAGAACCCTTGAATATATTTGTTTTGCCTTTATTGAGTCCTTGAAATCTGAAGGCCAATTTGTTAGATAAAGCCATTACTTCTCATGTGGTTGAGCTCAAATGCTGCCAATAGGGGAAATCATTGGTAATCAATAATGGACATTTCCTGATCGAAATGAAACAAAAGCCAATGTCAATGTTATACACACCTTTTAGATGATCCAGGTACTTTTACACTGCTCAAAAAAAAAATGAAGTGAGCACTTAACACAATGTAACTCCAAGTCAATGACACTTCTGTGAAATCCCACTGTCCACTCAGGAAGCAATATTGATTGACAATCAATTTCACATGCTGTTGTGCAAATGGAACACACAACATGTGGAAATTATAGGCAATTAGCAAGACACCCCCAATAAAGGAGTGGTTCTGCAGGGGGTGACCACAGACCACTTCTCAGTTCCTATGCTTCCTGACTGATGTTTTGGTCAATTTTGAATGCTGGTTGTGCTTTCACTCTAGTGGTAGCATGAGACGGAGTCTACAATCGACACAAGTGGCTCAGGTAGTGCAGCTCATCCAGGATGGCACATCAATGCGAGCTGTGGCAAGAAGGTTTGCTGTGTCTGTCAGCATAGTGTCCAGAGCATAGAGGCACTACCAGGAGACAGGCCAGTACATCAGGAGACGTGGAGGAGGCCGTAGGAGGGCAACAACCCAGCAGCAGGACCGCTACCTCTGCCTTTGTGCAAGGAGGAGCAGGAGGAGCACTACCAGAGCCCTACGAAATGACATCCAGAAGGCCACAAATGTGCATGTGTCCACTAAAATGGTCAGAAAAAGCCTCCATGAGGGTGGTATGAGGGTCCGACGTCCACAGGTGGGGGTTGTGCTTACAGCCCAACACTGTGCAGGACATATGGCATTTGCTAGAGAACACCAAGATTGCCAAATTCGCCACTGGCGCCCTGTGCTCTTCACAGATGAAAGCATGTACACACTGAGCACATGTGACAGACGTGACAGAGTCTGGAGATGCTGGACATACTCCAGCATGACCGGTTTGGCGGTGGTTCAGTAATGGTGTGGGGTGGCATTTCTTTTGGGGGCCGCACAGCCCTCCATGTGCTTGCCAGAGGTAGCCGGACTGCCATTAGGGACTGAGATGAGATCCTCAGTCCCCTTGTGAGATCATATGCTGGTGCAGTTAGCCCTGGGTTCCTCCTAATGCAAGATAATGCTAGACCTCATGTGGCTGGAGTGTGTCAGCAGTTTCTGCAAGAGGAAAGCATTGATGTTATGGACTGGCCCGCCCGTTATTTCCCCAGACCTGAATCCAATTGAGCACATCTGGGACATCATGTCTCGCTCCATCCAACAAAGTTACGTTGCACCAAAGACTGACCAGGAGCCACCTCATCAGGAGCATGCCCAGACATTGTAGGGAGGTCATACAGGCCCGTGGAGGCCACACACACACTACTGAGCCTCATTTTGACTTGTTTTAAGGACATTACATAAAGTTGGATCAGCCTGTAGTGTGGTTTTCCACTTTAATTTTGAGTGTGACTGCATATCCAGACCTCCATGGGTTGATACATTTGATTTCCATTGATAATTTTTGTGTGATTTTGTTGTCAGCACATTCAACTATGTAAAGACAAAAGTATTTCATACGATTAGTTCATTCATTCAGATCTAGGATGTGTTATCTTAGTTTTCCCTTTATTTTTTTGAGCAGTGTATTTGCTCTATGGAAAAGTGGGATATAAAGCTTAGGATTAACCAATACCTCTTCACAATGAGTTGTCACATTTCACGAGTACAGCTTTATTTTTTAACAAAGTGGTGAGAACTAGAGAGAACTAGATATAGAATGATGTCACTAATCCTCTAAAAAACATTTATAAAGATCAATTGATCATACACCAAAGCCTCCCGCTCATCTAAGGACAGCTCCATGGCTTTTAGAGTGTGGATTCACCCTCAAAAGGAACCTGTCAGGTCCCTGGGGCCTCAAACACTGATTCTGGGACTTGACAGGTCAAGAGAACAATGTTCTAATACTGCAATGCTACAGAGAGCTGGACACTGGTCAGCTTACTGTGTCCCCTTCTGACAATCAGGCTTGATTGACAGCTTAAGGGCAGGCCCTATCCTGACCTCTCAGGTCCGTGGGCATGTGTGTAAGACCCCAGGGACCTGATATGTTCCCTTTAAGGGTGTGGACTTAGGTGAAGAAGGATTTTCAGGTTGTAGTCCCAGAAATAGTCATGTATTCATTGTGTGGGCACCATAAAAACATGGTCAGCAGAAGAAGATCATCACCGAAGACCAGTACAGGTATACAGGTTCAGGGCAAGAGGCAGGAATAGAGTAAGGCATAGCCAAGAGTTTTAAACCATGTACCAGGCATAATGTTGTCTAGTCAGGAACATAGGAATAACCAGGTTAAAGAAAAAGGAACAGAATCAGCAACAACAACTGTAGCAAAGGCAACCAAGGCAAGACGAGAACTCATGTGATCAATTAAACGCATTCTCTGGAAAGGAGCCTCTTTAAAGAGGTACTTTGTTTCAAGACATCTTATCCCCTATCCACAGGATATAGGATGTGTCTGATCATGGGAATTCCGACAGCTGGGACCCCCCGCAATCTCCTGTCTGGCACCCTGGTAATCCGAAATCCTGGACCGAAGCTCTGGCCAATATGCCCCCTCCATTTATTTCTATATGAGATCTGGAGATACGCGAACACTGTATCTCCTTCTCTCCCATATACATGAATGGAGGGGGCGTGATGACCACTGATGCTCCAAAGCCTAGCACAGCCGATGTTTTGAACATAAATGTTCAGAATGCCATGGTGTCAGGCCGGAGATCACAGGGGATCCAGTGGTCAGACCCCCATGATTAAACATTTAATACCCTTTCCTTTGGATGAGGGATACAATGTCTAGGACCCTTTATATAGGCTGCTGACTATCGAAACCCAATAAAAAAAACTAAGAAAAAAGACTGCAACTGGGTTGACCAAAGCCAGGATTTTGAGACAATGTTGAGTGGTAGGTATAAGTGCCAGACAACAGAGATCCAACTGTGACATCGCTTTGGTCCCCCTTTCAAACATTTTTATTTTATTTTTTCTATCTAATATTAAAAATCAAACAACTTGGCAGATAGTCTTCACTAACAATTTCCTAACAACTTGTGTCTTTAGTTCCTGTGCAGACTAATGTGTCACCATAGTAGCGGACACCAAACAAACCCTGTGTAGTCCGATCATGCAGGTAAACGTAAATGTCTCTGTTTCTACTTTTACCGATTGTAATCTTGGTAGATTAACAAGAAATAGAGCACAGCAAGAATACACATGGGCCATGATTTACTAAGAGTGGAGTGTTTATTCTGGAGTGATTTCAATATCACTCGTCTTTTTTTTTTTCAAGCTTATTTACTATTCTCACATGTCGGTTATTTTTCTGTTGCGCGTTTTTTTGTGTCGCACTAGTCAATTGTGTCGCACAAACTCCGAGCTAAAGAAATTAGTTGTGTGAGTCAAAACAGTTTAGACTTGTTTGTTTAAAAATGTTTTCATGAGTCAAAAGTATTCATGTGTTATAATTTTTCAAACATTACAACAATTATCCTTGTTTATCAGCTTGGGTGTTAAATTGATTTAAACCTAATATTGCAAATGTGTTAAAAATAAAAAATAAAAATAAACATTAACTATCACAAAATCATTAAATATTTTATTCATAAAAGTGTTGAACTGTACAAAATGTTTTCAGGTTATAAAACAAGTTACTTTTACAAAAAAAACACAATGGCAAACAGTCCCTTGTTAGAAATCGCTCCATTTTTGGAATTTCACCCGGCCTCCTGGCTGTCGGTTATTGTGTGATCCAAACTCACATTTTTTTCTCGAGTGATTTTGGAAGTACTCTGAGTATTTTTTGTTTTTTGTCGGTAAAACGCCCATTTTTACATAAAACACTCCGCGTGTTTTCTAAAGTGTCGGTTGTGCAACTAAAATTTGATTGCATAAATAGTCGTACAGACATTGCGACAAAAATTTTGATGCAATAACCGAGAAAAAGAGTCGATTGGAGTTTAGTAAATGAGGGGCATGGTGTGTTGTCTCTTATAAAGTCAAAATAAAAATAAAACACTACGTAAAGTTGTATAATTTGTTATATTAAATCCACATTAGCAAAACAAAGTGAAAAGTGAATGGACTGGTATTGCGGACCAAAGTCTCTAGTTGTGCATATGTCTGTACTTATGTTCTGTATATGATTCCCTGTGAGTTATCAGATGTTCATGATAGTGTTATGATTAAAATCACACTGCCCATTACTGTAAAGTCATTATTTACACTAGTGTGCATAGAGTGATATTTTCCCACATGCTTCCAATCAAGTCTTGTCCTGATAAATCGTTCACAGCTAAAGTGGGGTGCGAAAAGTCATGTCAACACGTTCAACATGACATGATGCATTTAACATAAGTTTTCCTTAGATGATAATAATAATAGTAATAATAATATAACAACAACAACAACGCCAACAACAAACAACAAAAAACGACAAACAACTCTTTTTGCCAACATATTATGCATCACTTTTAAAAGCTTGTAATCATCACTGTCCCCAATGAGATTCACAATCTAAATTCCAAATGTTTTGGAGGGAAGGAGAAACCTGGGAAGAACATACAAACTTCTTACAAATGTTGTCCTTGGTTGGATTTAAACTGGGAGCTTCACTGCTGCCGAATTCTGGAAAAAAAAAAAAACATCAACCCTGAGATTAAGGGTCTCTTACCCTAGAAAATAGATTGATAGATAAATAAATATGAGATACAGTAGATAAATAGATAGATAGATAGATAGATAAAAATAGATAGATAGATTGATTGATAGATAGTGATAGAGAGAGAGAGACACAGAGATATTTTAATTGGCCTTTGAGTGACATTGAGGCAAAAGCCTCTTTTACTAATACAACCCCAACCAACCCAGACCTTAAATTGGATCAGTGACAGTAAACGTGGAAGGAGCAGAAGGATAACACTTTAAAGTAGCGTACTGTACTTACAGTATCCATTTGGAAAGTTGGGTGGGCACTGCCAGACTCCATATTACCTCAGCCTAATGATTTGGTGCACATATTTCCACATGGCGACATTTGAACTTGTGTAGCAGCTTTATAAATAGTTTTTATTTAACTTTTATTAATATGGTGACAATAGAGTATCATACTTGCCTAGCATCTTACTTCATGTCTTCTGCAGCGCTGATGCTGCTGACAGGTATCTCCAATGGTACTTTGCTCAGTCCCCTGCTCATGGCTTGTGCACTGCTCTTCTGGCCACCCCCCCCAATGTATCCTCTTGCTTAAATACCTGTCCTGGCTTATAGGGGTAACACATTGCCTCTTTAATTTATTTAAAAGCCAGTGTGCACATCTCTAATATTACCCCCACCAATAAATGTTCAATAAAATCTTTTTAAGAGAGTTTCATCTAATATCCTGTGTCCTGCGTGTTGTTGGTTCCTTGTGTCCATTATCGAAGGTGTGCTAATCTGATTCTGTGTATCCTCACTAGTGCCTATTTCTTGGATTCTGGTTCTAATTGGCCCCTCTGTACCATACAGTTGTCAACCCAGAACCTCTGCCACCTGCCTTGACCATCTACCTGTATTTCAATTCGCCTTTGCCTCTTCTTTCTATACTGTTCTTACTGTCCAAGTGTACCACTCGCTCTGCTGACTGCGGTTACATGCTGCCTTATTGCCACTTACTGTTACAATCGAGTCTTCTGGTCCAGCTGCTAACCATACTGGGATAATGCTTGTGGAGTGACCTGGTGCCCTTTTGCATTAGAAGTCCATCTTCCACATCCTGGAGTTAGATAAATGGTGCAAACCAAGAGGTACTTAGACTCCACTCTTGGATATGGCCCATAGTCAAACTGTTTAACTAGCACAGCGGGTCCACACCCATTGCCCATTAGAAGCATAATAACTGACAATGGTTGACTTGGTAATTCATGAGTTATTTTCAATTTTATAGATAACTTTATTTTGTGTAAAAAGTGCTGAATACTAGTTATTATTCTTGAATACTACATGCTTTACCATCTTCTCCATTTTATATTTTCCTTTTTCTCTGAACATTTTTTCATCTTCAAAATATATGAAAAATGATATCCTTTAACATAAGACTTGATAAGATACCAAGACTTGATGTCCAGAGTATGGAGTAAGGTGACACATTTACAACCCTCTAAAGTCCTTGGCTGCAGGACAACACATCTGGCGTTATCTGTGCATTCCTATCACACAAGCTTATCTGAGTTGCTTCCATTAGAAACCTAAGCTTCAGACATTAATCTATCTGGGCGGGGTATATGTAAGTAAAAAAGAAAATCCACTTCAAAAAGGCTAAAATAAATTAAGCCTAACACCTTTGCCCGAATTTTTAATATTGCAGTGTAAATTTTGTTGATCGAAGTCTCTTGGGTAATGGCATAATGTCTTTGAATGATTTCAAATGCTTTTATGGGCTCCAAATATCCAGAATGTCCATATGTGTTGAACTATAGTCATTTTATAGTGTAAATAATAAAATTTTATGAGACTTTTCTTATTATGCTGCAGCAATAGACAGATAAAACCAAAACAAGCCTTGATAAAATGAGATTCTTTACCAAAAATTAATTTTGTAATGGCCCATTAAAATTTATGTTGTCATGCAAAATTATGCTATTTTTTCCTTTTAAACATGTGTTCAACATTGGAAAAATTATATTTCATTTGAGTAGATTAATTGTTTAAAGAGAATCTGACACAAATTTCATACTGCCCGAACCAGGCTTTCTTATCGCAATAACATATGACTCTAAATGGCTGTGTTGTTTCAGGGATATTATAAATGTAGGGTCAGTTGGAAATTGGGTCTTTAAAATAGTTGAAATCGGCACTGTCAGAATTTAAAAACCTTGTATGCAGTTATGGTCAATTCTTACTGTAGATAGAATTTTCTTTAAAGGTACCTGTCAGGTCCCACAAAAAAATAAATAAATAAATAAATAATAATATGTTGCTCAGTACCTAATCCTGACCATGTACATCTATTTTTATGCCTCTATTCCCTATATCTATATTTATAAAACTCAATGGGGGAGATTTATCAAAGTTGTCTATGTCCCGCATCAATATAGACCAAACTACAGAGGGTTAGTCTGGTCTATTGTGCACCGAATTTACACAGCTCTTGATAAATTCTGTGCACAGACTGCATGATCTATGCTTTAGTCTATATTTAAACCTGCTCCAACATGGTCTGACATTTCGGCGTACTTTCAGCCTATGCGACTTGTCACTGAAAAGTCGCACTTGATAAATTCAGCACCAATGCATTTTTCAATGCATTTAAGTCTAAAATAGACTTGCATGCATCATGTTCTAAAAATCCTCTAGAGCAAAAGTCGCAGAAAAGTCACACAGATTTAGACTGCGACTTTCTGTGCGACAAATTTAGACAAGAAAAACCAGTCTAAATCCTTTGATAAATCTCCCCCAATGTGTGTGTGTATGTTCCAGCATCACGTCCAAATGGCTAAAGATATTAACATGAAACCTGGCACATATGTGTAACACTCACGGTTCAGTAGACAGGAAAACAGGTGGTAGTGGATCCGCTGGACCTGTGTGGCAGATGACGCAGGCCGTACCAGGGAGTGGAGTCTAAGGTGCCACTGGTTTTCATCAGAGCCCGCCGCAAATCGGGATGGACTTGCTGCGGCAAGCGGGCACCCAGGTTGCTACCTCTGGCACGACTCGACCACACAGGCTGCTGAGGAGATTCGAAGTACAGATGGGAAATAGCAACTCGTAGTCTGGATAGCAGAAGGTCAGGGCTGGCAGCACAGGTGTGTAGTCAGGAACGAAGCAGGAGGTCAGTAGGCAGGCGGCACAGGAGCAAGGTCAGGAACGTAGCAGGACGTCAGTAACAAGGCAAAGCACAGTAACGCTTTCTCAATGGCACAAGGCAAAAAAGATCTGGCAGGGATGTGGGGGAGAAGCAGGAACTTATAGAGGAGACACAGGTGTTGCACATAATTATGGGCAGACTGGCCCTTTAAATCTTATAGCTCCGGCATGTACGTGTGCCCTAGGAGACGGGGTCAAGCGCGACAGAGCTGAGAGGCAGGAGAGGAGGCAGCAGGGGACCGAGGTGAGTGACGGGCTGGGATTCACATGTGGGTGTTTCCCGCGTTGCGAACCCCAGCCCCGCCGGCAGCAGGGGAGAGAAATGTGCTCACAGCCAGCACTGGCAGCCAGAGCGCAAACCATAACAATATGTTACTTATAGGATAGGTAATTTAACCCTTACCCCCATTTGCCAGGGTCAGGGTTTTTGTTTAAAGTCCAATACAAGTCCATGGGAAATATATGTTACTGCATAACTTCCAAACGACTGGAGATATGTTGATAATACTTGGTCACATGTTACTTATATGTCTACTAAAAATATAGGATACTTAAATCAACTCTTAACTACCCTCATTTATGAGGGTTGGGGTTTTTGTTTGAAGTCCCATGCAAATCTTTAGGAAGTGTATGGAAATGACAGGATATGAGGATGGGACATAAGGACGGGATATGAGGACAGCATATGAGGTTGGGATATGAGGTCAGGCTATGAGGACGGGATACGAGGTCGGGATATGGGGTCGCGATATTAGGTCGGGATATGAGGACGGGATATGGGGTCGGGCTATGAGGACGGCATATGAGGTCGGGATATGAGGTCGAGATAGGAGGACGGGGTATGAGGTCGGGATATGAGGACAGAATATGAGGTAGGTATATGAGGACGGGATATGAGGTTAAGATAGGAGGATGGGATAGGAGGTCGGGATATGAGGACGGGATATGAGGGTCGGATATGAGGTTGAGATATGAGGACGGGATACGGGGATGGGATATGGGGATGGGATATGACAACAATATATGAGGATGGAATATGAAGTCAAAAGCTTCCTCTTTTGTTGATTTTCCTCCCCAACAAGGATTAGGAAGGAAAAACCAGCAATGCTGGTTACTCAGCTAGTTTATTATAAAAATCCCTATTTTCATTAGCTCACAGTGTTAGAAATCCTCTCAAGGGAAGGAGGCGTGTCCCTCCTTGTGGTGGTGGGAGGTGATTGGTATGTCTGCTCATGTAGCCTGATAAAATGAGGAAAATGAGGATAATGGACAGTGAAGCAAAACGTATTTCGGGAGTAAGTTCTCCCTTTTTCAATTGCAAGAAAAGGCTGTCTAATGATTGTCATGCAGTGGCTCTTTTAAATACAATTGTTTCTGGTGCCAAAATACAAAGGTCAAAGGTCAAGGTGAAATAGTGCTGGTATCGAGGAATAGTTTAAAAGCGCTTTTTTAGAGCATTTATACATATCATATATAATAAAACACTTATACATACATAAAATTAAGATTATAGAGCAGCTTGTCTGAGGTCGCTCTGTAAAGCCAAACGAGGCTGGGACATTTGGGATTGAGGCCGAGGCTTGAATATGTAGTATTTCATATTGTCCATGAGATTAAATGTAGTGGACGGCACTCACTGTTTATATGTCTGTGCAGAATTCTTTATTTGCAGGTGCTTGAAAAGTCCATCATTTCATTTGCGGGATGCCAGAGCAGGATTAGGTTAGAGCCATAGAAGTAACAGCCATATCGCGCCTCGTCTCCGGCGCTTCATCAGACCACACCTACCCTCAGGTGCATGGCCAGGTAAATACTAATTGGCCTATGACATCCTGGGGTAGAGGCATTTCCATACTTATTGCAAAGAAAAACTGTTAAAAACAATAATATACAAAAACAGCAGAAACCTTCATACTTCTAATCGTGACAGAAAGCATTGCTATTCAATAGAGTACAATTAATCTCCTTTTCCATAAAGAAACAGAAGGATAGGTGGGAGCGCTCCTACGCAAAAACGCTCATGTCTAGGCGATCGTTCAGACTGAGTCCGCCCTGAGCATCCGTCTTTAATATCCATTTTGCTTCCTTCTGCAGGAGCGCTCTCCATCTATCTATTCCCTCTCTCTGTGCAACTATTTCCAAATCGAAAAAAGAAGTTTCGGAGGTTGAGCCTCCATGTGCCTCAGTATTTCATATTGTGTTTTGAAACATCCGCTTTTTCATTCATGAAAGGCAAGCGGCCAATCACGGGGCTTGTTCTCGGAGGACGTCATCAATAGAGCTTGGTGAATTTGCTTGAGCTAAGTTTGGTCACGTGATCGGTGGTCAGCTAATAGTAGTTCGCCCGGAATGGATGTGTGATATGAATGTGGGCCAATCACCATCTGTATGGACCCGTCTGATATATGTGTATATCTGTGTCCAATCAGGATCTGGCCGGCTTCTGGGTTTTAGCCAATCAGACCTGCGACTACCCGAGTTACAAAAGCGAGGGAGATTTTGACTGAATCTACGTACAGGGCCGCATATTCGTGTTGTCAAGGATGTATGAAATGGGATATGTTGATAATTTAATGAGACTTTTCTTATTATGCTGCAGCAATAGACAGATGAAACCAAAACAAGCCTTGATAAAATGAAATTCTTTACCAAAAATTAATTTTGTAATGGTCCATTAAAATTTATGTTGTCATGCAAAATTATGCTATTTTTTCCTTTTAAACATGTGTTCAACATTGGAAAAATTATATTTCATTTGAGTAGATTAATTGTTTAAAGAGAATCTGACACAAATTTCATACTTATAGGATAGGTAATTTAACCCTTACCCCCATTTGCCAGGGTCTGATGAAGCGCCAGAGACGAGGCGCGATATGGCTGTTACTTCTACGGCTCTAACCTAATCCTGCTCTGGCGTCCCGCAAATGAAATGATGGACTTTTCAAGCACCTGCAAATAAAGAATTCTGCACAGAAATATAAACAGTGAGTGCCTTCCACTTCATTTAATCTCATGGACAATATGAAATACTACACATCCAAGCCTCGGCCTCAATCCCAAATGTCCCAGCCTCGTTTGGCTTTACAGAGCAACCTCAGACAAGCTGCTCTATAATCTTAATTTTATGTATGTATAAGTGTTTTATTATATATGATATGTATAAATGCTCTAATAAAAGCGCTTTTAAACTATTCCTCGATACTAGCACTATTTTACCTTGACCATTGACCTCAGTATTTTGGCACCAGAAACAACTGTATTTAAAAGAGCCACTGCATGACAATCATTAGACAGACTTTTCTTGCAATTGAAAAAGGGAGAACTTACTCCGAAACGCGTTTTGCTTCACTGTCCATTATATTTTATTGTTTTTAATGTGTCAATAAAATAATTTTTGATACATATTACTAGACTGATGCCTGAAAGTGATCGCTAGAGAGCAGCGCCAATGCAGAAGATTTTTTCCTGATTTACAAGTTGTCTTCATGTAGCCTGATGACTCATGGACATGCCTGATGCTGCGGGACAATGTATTTTTGATTAAATACAAGAAAATCACCATTCTCAGAACTGTTACTGTGTCTTTGTGCTTCAATATACTGTAACAACTTTCTCTTGGATTAACAACAGAGCTAATTGCTAAGTAACTATGAGTTTGAGCTATAATTCTGCTTAGTATAAACAGTAAAAAAGGAAGGATATTCTACAGTAGGATAAGGAAAACCATTGCAATCTGCAGTCACTATTTAAAGATGAATTCTGCATTCTACTTGTTTTCAGTGTCAGGCCATAGTTTATCTTGTGTAGTATGTGTTAAATTACTGGCAGCATAATATTATACAATGCATATAAAAAGTCTTCAGACCCTCTAATTCTTTTCACTTTTTGATATGTTGCAGACCCTTTGAAATTTAGCTCTGGGGCCCTTCAATGTCTTTTGATCATTTTTGAGATGTTTCTACAACTTGATTGTAGTCACCTGTGGTGAATTCAGTGGATTGGACATGATTTGGAATAACACAACCCTGCCTGTGTATTAAAGATGAAAATGAAAAATAAGCATGAATTAAGTCATGAAGGGGAAGAACTGCCTGTGAAGCTCAGAGAAAAGATTGTGAAAGTTTCCAAGTGAACAGTGGCCTCCATAATTCTTAAATGGAAGAAGTTTGGAAAAACCAGGACTCCTAGAGCTAGCCTCTCTGACAAACTAAGTAACTGGGGGAGAAGGGCCTTGGTCACCCAGGTTGAGCTGCAAAGATCTTGTGTGCAAAGGGAAGAAACTTCCAGAAGGTCAACTATCACTGCAGCCAGGGGCGTAGCTATAGGGGGTACAGAGGTAGCAGTCACACCAGGGCGCTAGTGCCTATGGGGGCCCCAAAGTACATCAGTATAATAAATGGCACATGGGGCCCTGTCGCAGATTTTGAATCAGGGCCCAGAAGGTACAAGATGCGCCTCTGACTGCAGCACCCCACATTCTGGGCTTTATGGCAGAATGGCCAGAAGAAAGCTTCTCCTCAGTTACAGACACTTAAAAACCGACTGGAGTTTGCAAAAAAGCACCTAAAGGACTCACAGCCTGTGAAAAACAAGATTTTCTGGTCTGACGAAACTTTTTGTCCTGAACTCTAAGCATCCTGTTAGGAGCAAACTGGGAACTGCTTATCACCTGTGAAAGGGTCTAAAAACTTTCCGAATGCATTGTATGTCTGATAACCTATGTTCATATACTATACATTCAAAGTACATTAGTTGCAAACAGGTTTTTTCTTGCAGGAAGAGTTGTATTTTCCAACAGCACCATTTTGGGGTATATTTTATTTATTAACCAACTTTCACAATATATGGGCAGTGAAGGAAATTGTAGTTGCTCTTAAAGTTAAAATAGAGAAAATATCGTAGGGATATGATTCCTGCCTGCATAGACCATGTAAGGTCAAGAACTTGACATTCCCATGACCATCATAGCAGCCTTTCAGTGAAGTGCATGAGTTGCAGATGCTTGGGTGGAACTGGATGCGAACACCTTATGTCTTATACTATGATATGAGACACATATATTTCTGCAGATCATTTTCTTTAGAGCAATAATATTGATTAAAGGGGTACTCAGCCCCTAGACATCTTATCCCCTATTCAATGGATAGGGGATAAGATGTCTGATCAGGGGTATTCCGCCGCCGGGAACCCTCCCAATCTCCCTGCTTCACCTGGCATTTGTTTATAGTGTCGGGTGCAGCGCTTGAGCAACGGAGGCTTGTGACGTCATGAACACGACCTGCTCGTGATGTCACAGCCATGCCCCCTCAATGCAAGTCTATGGGAGGGGGCGTGATGTCCATCACGCCCCCTCCCATAGATTTGCATTGAGGGGGCATTGATGTGACGTCATGAGTGGTGAATGACAGAGACGTCACGAGCCTACGCCCCACATTGCCAGTCATCCGGCACGGATCGAAGTTCGCTCCATTCCCCGGATGTCTGGGGTGCAGCAGCCGAGATCGCAGAGAACCACAGGGATAAAATGTCTAGGGGTGGAGTACCCCTTTAAAGGGACTTCTCCTTCTCCTGAAAAAGAGTTTTAGGGACACACAAGGTATAAATGATGATGTATTATATACTTCCTACTCTACAATACTATTATATAAGACATCACGTTAAATGTTTCCAAGCTGCTGTACAGCATAAAAATAAAGAACTTACTATTTACCGTATATACTCGAGTATAAGCCGAGTTTTTCAGCTCGATTTTTCATGCTGAAAACACCCCCCTTGGCTTATACTCGAGTGAACTCTCCGCCCTCAGTGGTCTTCAACCTGCGGACCTCCAGATGTTTCAAAACTACAACTCCCAGCAAGCCCGGGCAGCCATCGGCTGTCCAGGCTTGCTGGGAGTTGTAGTTTTGAAACCTCTGGAGGTCCGCAGGTTGAAGACCACTGCGGCCTTCGACATCATCCAGACCCCCCACCCTCTCACCCCCTTTAGTTTTGTACTAACCTCCACTCGGCGGGCCGTTAGGGTGCGCTGGTCCGGTGCTGCAGGACTGTCCGGTGGGGAGGTCATCCGGTGGGGAGGGATAGTCGTTCCGGGCTGTCCATCTTCACCGGGGGGCCTCTTCTCCACGCTTCGGGCCCGGCCCCGGAATAGTCATGTTGCCTTGACGACAACGCGTGGTCGTCAAGGCAACGCCTCTATACCGGGCCGGAAGTGCGGAGAAGAGGCCCCCCGGCGAAGATGGACAGCCTGGAACGACTATCCCTTCCAACCGGACGACCTCCCCACCGGACAGTCCTGCAGCACCGGACCAGCGCACCCTAATGTCCCGCCGAGCGGAGGTGAGTACAAAACTAAAGGTGGTGAGAGGTTGGGGGGGCTGGATGATGTCGAAGGCCACAGTGGTCTTCAACCTGCGGACCTCCAGATGTTTCAAAACTACAACTCCCAGCAAGCCCGGGCAGCCATCGGATGTCCGGGCTTGCTGGGAGTTGTAGTTTTGAAACATCTGGAGGTCCGCAGGTTAAAGACCACTGTATCAGACATTGACAAGCGGTGATGATGATGAAGGGGGGGCGGGGGCTGATGACATGTGGTGATGATGATGAAGGGGGGGGCTGATGACATGCGGTGATGATGACAAGGGGATGATGAAGGGGGGTGTGGGATGATGACAAGGGGATGATGAAGGGGGGGGTGGGATGAGGACAAGGGGATGATGAAGGGGGGGGTGGGATGAGGACAAGGGGATGATGAAGGGGGGGGCTGTGCGATGATGACAAGGGGAAGATGAAGGGGGTGTGTGGGATGATGACAGGGGGATGATGAAGGGGGTGTGGGATGATGAAGGGGTGTGTGGGATGATGACAAGGGGATGATGAAGGGGGTGTGTGAGATGATGACAGGCGGATGATGATGGGGGGGTGTGGGATGATGACAAGGGGATGATGACAGGTGGTGATGATGATGAGGGTGTTAATGACGGGGGTCTGGATGATGACAGGGGGGGATGATGACAGGGTGATGATGACAGGCGGTGATGATGATGAGGTTGTTAATGATGGGAGTCTGGATGATGACAGGGGGGGATTATGTATTTCCCACCCTAGGCTTATACTCGAGTCAATAACTTTTCCTGGGATTTTGGGGTCAAATTAGGGGCCTCGGCTTATATTCGGGTCGGCTTATACTCGAGTATATACGGTACTCCTGAATAAGATTGTGTGAGGCACACAAGGTATAATTGATAGTATATAATATATTCCCTATAAGAAGTCACCTCTTTATACAGTCCCCTGACTGTATAAATGCAGTCAGCTTGTGATCCCAAACTCCTCGGTGACGTCTAATATACTTATAATTTACAGTAGGGCGTGCATTATCTAGTTTACAGTAGGAAATTGCAGTTTCCATGATTATTTGTTGAATGGATGATTATTAATAACATTGATTTCTGCCTTTGTCATGACTGTCCGTTCTTCATAATACAATAAAGAGATCTTGAAATCTCTGGTCCTTGTATGATGTATTGTTTTTCTAAAACCTTTAATCCAAAACACATTTTAATTCAATTGTCCATCTGGAAAAAAAAAATCTAAAACCTAAAAATCTAAACATTTCTTGTGGGAATGTAGCCGTCATGTACGGAAAAAGTGATTTGAGTTTATATAGAAATTAACAGGATCCTCGCAAGTCGATTAACCCCTTTAAGAGACTTGTGTGTAACAGAATATGGACAACATGTGCGGTTATTGCCCTGTACTCTCATAAATACTTTCACTGTCAAATAATCTTAGCATATGGCCCCTTTCCTGTTGTCAAGACATCAACAGAACATTGTCCTCTGCGTAATATAACTTCTCTTGTAATTTTGGGTTGCCGTGAATTATATCGAGTTATTAATTTTACATGGATTTATTTGAAGAATAACAAAAGTAGAAAATCACGAAAAGCCGGAATTAATATCTGGCGGATCATCCATGGACATGTGTTCTGTCAAGTTGACTTTAGTTTCTGCATCTGGTAACCATCACCTATGAAGGTGAATTAGTAGTGAGAAGTAATATTGATTGGGACCATCAAAAGCCCACTCTGTGCCACTCAGCCATGATGACAGCTAGTGACAAGCAGATAATTCGGAGTCACTTACTATCAGTGTCATTGATAATGGCCATATATGCTTCACAGGGTGTGAATTACATTCAGAATAGATCATACTAGCACAGAAATCCTGAACAAGCCTTTGGGAAACCAAGACACGATTGCCTGGACAATACTATTCATTATAACTCACCGGGAGTATCAGCTCTGAACATATTATGCCCCTGATAGGGTAGGTTACATTATGTTGGGGGTTAAAAAAGAAATAGGGGGAGATTTATCAAAACCTGTCCAAAGGAAAAGTTGCCCAGTTGCCCATAGCAACCAATCAACTCGCTTCTTTAATTTTTAACAAGGCCTCTGCAAAATGAAAGAAGCAATTTGATCGGTTGCTATGGGCAACTGGACAACTTTTCCACTGGACAGGTTTTGATTAATCTCCCCCATAGTATTTACCTAGCCTCTGTGACCCTGTATATGTTCTTTAAAGGGGTACTCCCATGCGGCAACCTTCTAAACATCCGATTCAGAAGGTTTGGAGCAACGGTCGCGATGTCACGACCACGTCGCCTCGTGACATCATGCCACTCCACCACCATCGATGTCTATGGGAGGGGGTGTCACTGTCTTCACGCCCCTCCCATAGACATCAATGGAGGGGGCGTGGTGGTCACAAGGGGGCGTGAACAATCATGAGTCCTTCACCATAAGGAGAAAAGTCCCTTTAAACCTTCCTGTCCCACATGGCCAGAAGGCACCTGCCTTTCCAGGATCTAAGCCCCCTTAACTAAACATCGGGGAGGATTAACAAGGCTTTTGGCATCCACTTGGGTTCACTTCTTGCCCAGTGCTTCAGATGTAGTAGAGAGCATATATTGGTGAAGGACATTGCTAGCTGTGCCAATCTGCTTAGTTCACATAGGGCATGTTCACACAGCTGAAATCTGACCCGGGTTTGGATGCAGCATTTGTGCTGATTTCTACATCCAGAACAACAAAGTTTTGCATGGCAAACCATCTCCCCTTGACTAGAGTGGGAAACTCTGCACCATGCTGAAAAACTAAGGTAGTTTTCAAAAACCGTATTACGAAGGTGAAATAATAAAAAAAAATGACATGTGACATTTCAGATGCAGATTTTACAAGGATTTTGTGGCAGAATTTTCTGACTCTTCTGTCTGCTATGTGACCAAGCCCTTGGACCAGTATTTCCCAAGGTGTGTGCCCCCTTTATACTTGAAAGTATAAATGAAGCTGTGAATTGTCACACAGGATTTAGCAAATATTATAGATGAGTAAACTTTTGGCTGGCTCGCTAAACATCAAAAAAGTTTAGTTTGCGGCAAACAGGGGTGACGGAAGACGCAATGGCTTTTTCCAAGCATTCTTGGGAGTTGCAAAATTGTCAAAAAGAAAAAAACTTTTGTAAAAATGGAAAAGTTGAAACTATCTCCCTTTTTAGGTATTGCAAGTTTCTCAAAATAGAGAAAAAGAAAAAGCTTTTGCGAACATTGAAAAGTTGGGGGAAAAAATGATCCTGTTGTCTATTCACAGACCTGGCTGGTAGAAGCAGTAAATCCCTCTGGTGGCGATTCATGTCAGGGTGGAATACAGGATGTAAAAACTTAGTCATCATGCACTGCAATATAAAGATAATGCTGCTGCTTCTGTTGCTCCTGCAGGGCTAGTATTGTCAAAAGGAGGGAGTGGAGAATGGACCGTTCAGCAGGTGTTGGAAACCTGTGGAGAGCTGGTTGTGTAACTTGTCCCTACAGAAATCAATTTTAGCCTTCTTCTCGGAAGGAGAAAAACTTCACCCATTCTGGCCTTATACTGAGGCACTAATAGTATGGCTATCCAGTATTAATTTATTTTCCTCATACGTACAATACGCCTGTCAGTGTCAGCAGGCAATGGTGGTCTAGTGGTAGCTGTAGCCAGAAGACAATAGGCAGTGGTGGACTAGTGATAGTTGTAGCCAGACCTTGTAAGACTAATATCTTTTCAAGTGACGGACAAAACTGCCAGTCAACTTTTACTCTCAATGGTAGAAATGCATATTTATGTTAATCCCAGCTACAAATGCTATGTTTTTTTTTTTTTTATTAAACTCAAAAAATGCAGGTAACCTTGCATAGGATGCCTATGTCATCTTCCCTCTCAAAGATTTTAAGGCATATTTATGTAAAACACAGGTAGAAAAGCTATATGTTTTGATTAAACCCAGAAAAAACATGCAACTCGGCCTATTCCATGTTCACACTCAACGCTTTTAATGCATATTTATGTTATACAGGTCAGCCCACTGCTTTGCTCAACTTCCTAGGTATTATGTGATAGCTTTTACGGGTTTGTTCTGCAGTGCACTTCTGTAATTTTTAGTGCACCAAATAGACACAGTAAAGCAGGTGACAGGTCACTGTCCGAGGTCAGCCCACTGCTCAATGATTTGCACAACATGCTTTCTATAGTATTTGTGAAGGCTTTCAGTGACATCGGGGCCCTTGATGTATCCTACTGCTGCTTAACCAATTACTGGCCGAGGCAGGACATTGTTGTAGAAAGTGATTGGCTGAGTGGCAGTATGACATACTTGTCCCCAACATCACTCAGGCCCAAGTGTCATGCTTCAGCTCAGCAAGAGGATTGTACCCGGGAACACTGGACACACCATAGGAGCGCTGGAGGTAAATATTCGGGGCTGGTACAAGGATTTTTGCCACCCTAGGCAAAAGCTAATTTTGCCACCCCCTTGACTCTGCCCATTGGCTCCGTCCTTTGACATGCCCCGCACTACTACTGGGATGACACTCTGTAACAAACCCCCTACTCATGTAATCACCTTACTACTGGGGTGACACACAGTAACAAATCCCCTACCCATGTATTCACTTTACTACTGGGGTGACACACTGGAACAAACCTCCTCCGCAGGAAATCACAATACTACTGGGGTGATGCACTGTAACAAACCTCCTCCTCATGTAATCTCCTTACTACCAGGGTGACACACTGAAACAAACCCCCTACTCATACCTTACTATTGGGGTCATGCAGTGGAACAAACTTCCTTCTCATGTCATTATCTTAGTACTGGGGTGACACACTTTAACAACCCCCCTCCACATGTAATCTCAGTACTACTGGGGTGACACTGTGATGAGGGTGTTGAAAGGGCAGATGTATTAACCCTTAGTGTTCGTGATGCCAGGGCGTGGTTATCCTATACACTACCCGAGGTATGGCCACTGGATCCTGGGCCAGGCACGGGGCAAATAATCCCTCCGATACAAGGTTACGGAACAAAGGCGCTTTACTGAGGCAGACAGACGTTAAAGTCTTTGCAGCTCAGTTCAGGCCCAAGAAGATTCTTTAGGGAGCTTGTTGGCTCGCTGGGACTTTTAGTAGACTTAGACTGACTTGTGCAACCCACACTGACTTTAGTAAATGACACTTGACTACCTTGACTAGACTTCTCCCCTTTATTTGTTCTTACCAGGCTTTGACTTTCACCTGCAGGAGTTACTGGTGGTGGATGCATGGCTGCGTGACTAGGCCTTGGTCTCCCTCAGGAACACCAGACAACTCTCAGGTCTTCACTTGACTGTACCTCAGTAGAGAACTAATCTCTAGGCTGACTAGGCTATCTCCTCCCAGCTATATAAGGGAGCAATTTAGAGGAATCCCATAGGTCACCAACAAGTCACCTGTTCACTTGCACCTTCCTTGGTAACAAAGGTCTTAGAAACAATATTTAAAATGGTACTCCGGCCCTAAGACATTTTATCCCCTATCCAAAGGATAGGGGATAAGATGCCTGATCGTAGGGGTCCCGCAGCTGGGGACCCCCACAATCTTTCATGCAGCACCCCGCTACTATTGATCTCAGATTTGTTTAGTAACAGTATGATAATATGTATGGTGATAATATTTTTCCTTGTAAACTGGTTTTATTGGTCCCAGTATACATATTATTTTTTTCTTTTCATTATGTACCCTGTTATAACCAATTATGATTGACATGAGGTCCCTCCCCTTTTTGGCTCTGCCTTCACATAGCCACACCCATGACCGATGTGGGCTGCTTAGTCTAAAATGCCCGAGCCTATTTTCTGTCCCAGTCAGGCCCTGTTACTGATTTTTATTTTGGTTTGGTTGGTAGTCAGTGGTTTAGTCATGTTCTACCAACAAATTTTTAACAAAATGTAAACTGAGCTCCCTCTCTGGTCTAATAAAAATCATGCTTTTTTAATCTGGGTAAACAACCATTAAAACATGAAAAACCTAAAGCAACATATTAAATTGATTTAATATTTTACATTGCATTAAACTTTGAAATATTGGTCTTTTTCATAAACCCTTCCCGACACATACATCTTTAATCATGGGCTTTAGTTTTTTTATGGCGCTTTAGATAATTATGGCATTTAAAAAGTAGCAGGTCCCATTTTTTATGAAACAAGTTATATTTTTAATATTATTTACCATGAATATTTTTGAAACTCCTCCAAACATTTGTGTTTGTTGTTTATTTTCGAGGTGCAATGTAAAAAACAACAACACTTTTTTGGTATTTCATCTTTATAGAGCTCCCTAACTCAAAGGAAATGATAAAGGGGTACTCTGCTGGAAAAACATTTTTTATTTTTTTTTAAATCAACCGGTGGGTGCCAGAAAGTTAAACATATTTGTAAATTACTTCTATTTAAAAATCTTAATCCTTCCAGTACTTATTGCTATATACTACAAAGGAAGTTCTTTTCTTTTTGAATTTCCCTTCTGTCTGACCACAGTGCTCTCTGTTGACACCTCTGTCCATGTCAGGAACTGTCCAGAGCAGAAAAGGTTTTCTATGGAGATTTGCTACTACTCTGGACAGTTCCCAAAATGGACAGAGGTGTCAGCAGAGAGCACTGTAATCAGACAGAAAAGAATTACACAACTTCCTCTGTAGTATACAGATTAAGGATTAAGATTTTTAAGTAGAAGTCATTTACAAAACTGTTTAACTTTCTGGCACCAGTTGATTTTAAAAATACTTTTTTTCCAGCGGAGCACCTCTTTACGTTATTTTGCAGATGTGAAATGTTAGCTATAGTTAACCGTATAAGCAGTGGGCTGAGCTTACCAGCCTGCTCCATGCTCTCTGCTTGGGCATCTTAACATACATGCACATGATATTGATATGGATTTAAGCAGATAGCCAGGTAAGTATCCAACTCCTGTCCAGATTCGGCATATATCAGATCACGTGCATGCACCATAAGAAAATCACACAGACACACACATGGTCAGTGGTAAAATACTTCTAACCATTATTAGGCTGTCCAATTGGTTATATAACCTCTGTATTTAGCATAAGTTCCCACCCTCACTAGGGAGGTAAGTATAGCTGTGGCATACCATATAAGGTATGACTTCCCTGATATGTTGGCGTGCTCCAAAAATTCTTTGTCCAGGAAATCTACTTGATGGGAGGGGGTGAGCAGATGGGAGGGGATGAGCAAGGAGCAGAGTAGCATGAGGAGAATGGAGGCCCCATCCTAAATTGGACATTTTATGTATATATATATATATATATATATATATATATATATATATATCCACTACAATATGTCGGGAAGAAGTTAAATGGGTTCTTCCACCCCTTTTAATGCCCAGGATACAGAAACTGTATTAGGAGAATCACTTAGGTTCCACTGAGTGAAAATGGAGAACCATTGAATGTTAAAGGTCCCTACTCTGGTTGCCCCAGACAATTTATGTATTATATTGGCTATTCATGTATGGCTGATAGTAATGTCTCACAGTAATAAAATAGGATTGATGGTCTGGCTTCTTCTTTATACTGTAGATTGGGTTGTCAAGATGACAGAACTCCAGAAGTAAAATGCAGAAATTCTTACTTATGTTGCTCATAAAGTGTAGCTGATAATTATATTCCATGCAAAATAAACATCTATGTACAAAAAAACAAGGGGGTACTCTGGGAACTAATCTTATCAGACATTAAATTAGAGGGGCAAAGGTTTCTGAAGTAATATCGAATGGGATTCCCCACAATCTACTGTATTGGCTCCATACAGGAGATTACGGGGGCGGGGTTGCATTGGGGTCCAGCAGTTGGACCCCTCACGATCAGACACTTATTATCTATCCTGTGAATAGGGGAGAAGTGTCTGATAGTTCCCCCGGACTACCCCTTTAACAAGTGAGAAGTATCTGTGTCCTTCAATGTCTGGCTGTAGAACAACCAGTGCTATTGGTCATGCGATGGAACTTTATACAATTATATTGGAAAAATTAAGGCAACGGCGCTTTAGCGTTTTATTGTGTTCTTCGGGAGGATGGCGTGGGTCCAGGTTGGTGATCAGAGAATGTTACAATATATCTCACTTATTCCAACAGTGCCAGTCGTATAAGGAATCCGACACATGACTTTTCTTCTGCGCCATTATTCACATGCCAGGTATGATTCAACCTTGCAGTCAGACATACATAATTAAATATTTTATATTACTGAGCCATGCCACGAAAAAAAAAAAACTATTAGATTATTATTCTGTCACAATGACATTACATTTTTCATGGATTTTCATTTTGAAAAAAAAAAAAAAAATCTAATGTTTTGTTTCATTTACTGTTAATCTAATTTGGAGGGGAAAAAAATGACAGAAGAGTTGGATAATATAATAGCGGAACGTATCGGTGGGATTTTACTATGCTTAGTTTTTATTGATGTAGTGTAGAGTCTCTTACTGTAATTAATATTGAGCTGACAGAAAATGATTTTATGAAAGCAGATGAGAAGCTGAAATCTGATTGTGTATTCCAGAATTTTAAACAGAATGAACACTGAAGAAGTTTGATGCTTTGGGTCTTTAGCTTTTTCCTCCTAAATCATCATTTATATTATCTATATTAGTTACTGGTAGAAACATAAAACATTTTTGAAAACTTATCATAAATAACAGTGTAAATGCAAAGATTTAGTATTGCTAATTTACTCCCAGTTCTAAAATGTTCGTTTCTATCTTCTACACCAGTGTGCCCCCCCCCCCAACTGTTGCAAAACTACAACTCCCAGCATGTCCAGACAGTCAAAGGCTGTCCAGTCATGCTGGGAGTTGTAGCTTTGTAACAGCTGGAGGCAGCCTGGTTGGCAAACACTGCGTTATACAGTGCACCATTTTTCAAAGGTACCACAGGCTGTTCAAGCATGGTGGGAGTTGTAGTTTTGCAACAGCTGGAGGCACCTTGGTTAGGAAAAACTGTGTTATGCAGTGCACCATTTTTCCTAAAATGATCACAGAGATTGCCTCCAAATCTGTATATATTTTGCAGATGTCACCACACTACTAGAATGGTAGCCAGATGACCCCTACATTGTTTGCCACAAATACCCAATATAGTGCATCAGACGTCATGTTTGCTGCCCCCAGATAGAGTGAAAAATTTTAGTGCCCCCAAGATGTCCTGCTACAGAAATGGCTAAATCTGTAAACATGTTGCCTGTCACAAATGCCACCATACACTGTCTAAGATGCCACCAGAATGGCAGCCAAATGTCCTGTAGAAACTATAAAAAAAAAACTATAGGGGGTGCAGGGGTAGCAGTTGCACCAGGGCCCTGGTACCTAAGGTGGCCCAAAGGCACTTCTGTCCCATAAGAAAACACCAGTATTATAAATGGCACAAAGTAGACATGGGGCCCTGTTACAGATTTTGCATTGGGGCCCAGAAGCTACAGATTACGCCTCTGCCTGTAGAATGCTTCCCAGAGTGCTTCAGCTGCTACCCAGGTTGTCTTTCAAAAGGAACCCCATACAGTGCATAAGATGTCAAAAGTGATTTGCCCAATGCATTGCAAAGTAAAAAAATATATTCACATCAACCAAGAAAAAACAGTAATGTAAAAATTATCGTTTTATTAACCCGTACAGGACCTAGGGTATATGGATACGCATTCTGTACCTGGGTCTTAAGGACCCAGGGCGTACCTGTACCGGACTGGGGTGACTGCTGATATCGATCAGCAGGCACCCCGTGCAAATGGCCAGGGGGGTCATCAGACCCCCCCATGTTGGCGATCGGTGCAATTCACAAGTGAATTCACACTTGCGATTTGCGCTGATTCCGGGTCATACGGGTCTATGGTGACCCGGTGCCCCGGAATATAAGGGGGATCGTGGTTGTCTAAGACACCCACGATCCCCCTGTAGGCATAGAAGTGAGGTGGCAGAGGTGCCAACCCTCCTATCTCTGCTATTGGTGGTCTAGACGCGACCACCAATATCAGATCAGGGGCGGGGGGGGGTTTACTTTCGTTTTCCCCGTTCTGCCCACCCACAATAGGCGGGGCAGAACGGGGAAACGACGGGGACCGAACGCTGAAGATCCACTTACCTGTCGGTGGAAGCTGCGGGATGGGATCAGCGGCGGTGATCGGCGTGGGCGGCGATGTGGTGCGGCAGAAGAGGACGGCTCCCTGGATCCGACGGAAGCCGGTAAGTTGCCTAGCAACATCTAGAGGGCTACAGTCTGAGACCACTGCACAGTGATCTGGGCATGGTGGGAGATGCAGTTTTGCAACAGCTGGAGGTCTACAGTTTAGAGACCACTGCACAGTGATCTCTATACTGTAGCACTCTAGATCTTGCAAAACTACAACTCCTAGCATGCCCACATAGCTGTTTGCTGTCTGTGCATGCTGGGATTTGTAGTTTTGCAATATCTGGAGGTCCACAGTTTGGAGATCACAGTGCAATGGTCTCTATCTGTAGCCCTCCAGATGTTGCAAAACTGCAAATCCCAGCATGCCGAAACAGCTGTCTCGGCATGCTGGGAGTTGTAGTTACGATCCCTCCAGCTGTTGCATAACTAGATCTCCCAGCATGCCCTTCGGCGATCAGTACATGCTGGGAGTTGTAGTTTTGCAACAGCTATAGGCACACTGGTTGGAAAATACTGAGTTAGGTAACAGAACCTAACTGAAGGTTTTCCAATCAGTGTGCCTCCAGCTGTTGCAAAACTACAACTCCCAGCATGCACGGTCTGTCAGTTCATGCTGGGAGTTGTAGTTTTGAAACAGCTGGAGGTTTGCCCCCCCCCCCCCATGTGAACGTACACGGTACATTCACACGGACAGGTTTACAGTAAGTTTCCTGCTTCAAGTATGAGTTGCGGCAAATTTTTCGCCGCAGCGCAAATTTCTAGCGGGAAGCTCAGTGTAAACCTGCGCCCATGTGAATGTACCCTAAAAACACTACACTACACTAACACATAATAAAGGGTAAAACACTACATAAACACCCCCTTACACTGTCCCCCCAATAAAAATGAAAAATGTATTGTACGGCAGTGTTTCCAAAACGGAGCCTCCAGCTGTTGCAAAACAACAACTCCCAGCATTTCCGGACAGCCACTGACTGTCCAGGCATGCTGGGAGTTTAACAACAGCTGGAGACACCCTGTTTGGGAATCACTGGCGTAGAATACCCCTATGTCCACCCCTATGCAATCCCTAATTTAGTCCTCAAATGCGTGTGGTGCTCTCTCACATCAGAGCCCTGTCGTATTTCAAGGAAACAGTTTAGGGCCACATATGGGTTATCACTGTACTCGGGAGAAATTGCGTTACAAATTTTGGGGGGCTTTTCCTCCTTTTACCCCTTATGAAAAGGAAAAGTTGGGGGCTACACCAGCCTGTCAGTGTAAAAATTTTTTACATTTGCACAGGGGTGGCTGATTTTACAGCGGTTCTGACATAAACGCAAAAAAATAAATACCCACATGTGACCCCATTTTGGAAACTACACCCCTCACGGAAAGTAACAAGGGGTATAGTGAGCCTTTACACCCCACAGGTGTTTGACAAATTTTCATTAAAGTTGGATGGAAAAATGAAAAAAAAAATTTCACAAAAATGCTGGTGTTACCCAAAATTTTTCATTTTCACAAGGAAACATAGGAAAAAAGCCCCCAAAATTTGTAACCCCATTTTTTCTGAGTAAGAAAATACCCCATATGTGGATGTAAAGTGCTCGGACTACAATGCTCAGAAGAGAAGGAGCGAACTACAATGCTCAGAAGAGAAGGAGCACCATTGGGATTTTGAAGATAAAATTTGTCCGGAATTGAAGGCTACGTGTGTTTACAAAGCCCCCATAGAGCCAGAACAATGGACCCCCCACATATGACCCAATTTTGGAAACTACACCCCTCACGTAATGTAATAAAAGGTACAGTGAGCATTTACGCCCACAGGTGTCTGACAGATTTTTGGAACAATGGTCTGTGAAAATGAAAAATGTAATTTTTCATTTGCACAGCCCACTGTTCCAAAGATCTGTCAAATGCCAGTGGGGTGTAAATACTCACTGCACTCCTTATTAAATTCTGTGGGTGGTGTAGTTTCCAAAATGGGGTCACGTGGGGGGGTCCACTGTTCTGGCACCACGAAGGGGCTTTGTAAACGCACATGGCCCCCGAATTCTTTTCCAACCAAATTCTGTCTTCAAAAGCTCAATGGTGCTCCTTCTCTTCTGAGGATTGTAGTGCGCCAGCAGATCACTTGATGTCCACACATTAGGTATTTCCATACTCAGAAGAAATGGGGTTACAAATTTTGGGGGTAATTTTCTCCTATTACCCCTTGTAAAAATATAAAATGTGGGGGAAAACCAGCATTTTAGTGAACATTTTTTTTTTCATTTACACATCCGACTTTAGCAAAAAGTCATCAAACACCTGTGAGGTTTTAAGGCTCACTGTACCCCTTGTTGTGTTCCTTGAGGGGTGTAGTTTCTAAAATAGTATGCCATGTGTTTTTTTTTGCTGTTCTGGCACCATAGGGGCTTCCTAAATGCGACATGCCCTCCAAAAACCATTTCAGCAAAATTCGCTTTTCAAAAGCCAAATGTGACTCCTTCTATTCTGAGCATTGTAGTGCGCCAGCAGAGCACTTGACGTCCACACTTGGGGTATTTCCATACTCAGAAGAGATGAGGTTACAAATTTTGGGGGGCATTTTGTCCTATTATCCCTTGTAAAAATTTAAAATTACGGGGAAAACTAGCATTTTAGTGGAAAAAAATAAATAAATAATTTACACATCCAACTTTAACAAAAAGTCATCAAACACCTGTGGGGTGTTAAGGCTCACTGGACCTCTTGTTACGTGCCTTGAGGGGTGTAGTTTCCAAAATAGTATGCCATGTGTTTTTATTTTGCTGTTCTGGCACCATAGGGGCTTTCTAAATGCGACATGCCCCACAAAAACCATTTCAGGAAAACTCACTCTCCAAAATCCCATTGTCGCTCCTTCCCTTCTGAGCCCTCTACTGCGCCCGCCGTACACTTGACATACACATATGAGGTATTTCCTTACTCGAGAGAAATTGGCCTACACATTTTAGGAAGATTTCTCTCCTTTTACGCCTTGTAAAAATTAAAAAACTGGGTCTACAAGAACATGCCAGTGTAAAAAATGAAGATTTAGAATTTTCTCCTTCAATTTGCTGCTATTCCTGTGAAACACCTAAAGGGTTAACAAACCTTTTGAATGTCATTTTGAATACTTTGGGGGTGCAGTCTTTATAATGGGGTCATTTGTGGGGCATTTCTAATATGAAAGCCCTTCAAATCCACTTCAAAACAGAACTGGTCCCTGAAAAATTTAGATTTTGATAATTTCGTGAAAAATTGGAAAATTGCTGCTGAACTTTGAAGCCCTCTGATCTCTTCCAAAAGTAAAAACATGTCAACGTTAGGATACAATCATAAAGTAGACATGTTGTATATGTGAATCAATATATCATTTATTTGGAATATTCATTTTCCTTATAAGCAGAGAGCTTCAAAGCTTACAAAATGCAAAATTTTCAATTTTTTCATCAAATTTTTAAAATTTTTCACCAAGAAACGATGCAAGTATCGACAAAATTTTACTACTAACGTAAAGTAGAATATGTCACGAAAAAACTGTCTCGGAATCAGAATGAAAGGTAAAAGCATTCCAGAGTTATTAATGCTTAAAGTGACAGTGGTCAGATGAGCAAAAAAGGGCCGGGTCCTACAGTGAAAATTGGTTGGGTCCTTAAGGGGTTAAACATATATGCAGATAAAGACAGACATATTGGGAATAGAAAAAATATATAAAAGCAAGGCACCAAGTGAACAACTGTAGAAAAAGTGGAAGGGGTATGGTGGAAACAGCAGCATGAAGTACAGGGAAACAATATATAGAATGCTATGGTATGAATCAAAATGCAAAGAAATTTACACAAAGAAGGAGTCCACAGGGCTTACATAAGCAAACAGTGGACAGACGTACAAGATAAATGCAATAAGATACATACAATTAGAACATGTTAATAGTACAATGTCAAATAAGAACATCCTGCCATGCACTGCTTACCTACCACCTCCAACCCCAACATACATTTCGCTTGTGCTCTGTTGATTCTATATATTGTTTCCCTGTACTCCATGCTGCTGTTTCCACCATAACCCCTCCACTTTTTCTACACTTGTTCACTTGGTGCCTTGTTTTTATATATTTTTTCTATTCACAATATGTCTGTCTTTATCTGCAAATATGTTTAATAAAACAATAATTTTTACATTACTGATTTTCCTTGGTTGGTGTGTATATTTGGTATAAACCAGTGGTGGCTATTTTCATATGGTCAAGTTTTTTCTGTTGGTGATATAAGGTTACAAAAACTCTAGTACTTGTATTGTGTCCCAGCACAGGATGCCATCCTGTGGGCTAAAGCTTGCCTCAGGCATCCCTAGTGCCTCAGGCATCCCTAGCTCCATGGTGTATTTCGTTATACTGAAGTGTGATCCTGTGTTAAGTTGTAATTAATGATGTTACTGTACCCTTAAGGGAATGCTGCAGAGTGACCCAGGTGACCCTAACGCTCCAATGGGAGCCCCCCAACATTGGTCTTTATATAGTGTAGGGGAGGAGGAGCTGTGGAGTCGAGTCTAAGTCTAGTGAGAGTGTGTAAGGAGAGGAGTCTCAGAGTTGAAGAGCTGAGGAACAGTGTGAGGAGTCAGTTAAGAAGAAGAAACCTAAAATCTGCAGCCACGCCAATCGCACAGGAGAAGTTCAAGCCTGACAGTAAGCACAACGTTCAAGGGGAAACATAGTCTTCAGTCAGTCAGTCTAAAATCTTTAATTCAGTATGGCCTTTCATTAATCTCAAGTCTGCAGATTCAAAAACAACAAGTCCCAGCAAGGTGACAGGTTTCCTGGGCTCACTCTGCACTTCCCTTTGCATAAATCTGTACTGGGAAGGCTGTAACAACATCTCTGCCTCAGTAAAGATAGATTTCCGTAACCTTGCATCAAGGTCATCATTGGCCCGCGCCTGACCCAGGAAAACTATCTCAATCTCGGAATGTGTGGGTTAACATTGACCTGGGGTCACAAATTTTGCATCTCAACCACCTTCTATCCAAGCCACCACACTTGCAACAGAGATTACCACTAAATCTGTAAAATGTTTTCCAGCCACAGATGCCCTCAAAGAGTGCCCACTAGAATGCCAGCCAGATACCCCATTTTGTGCCTACTACAGATGCTGCTCAAAGTGCTTCAGCTGCTACCCAAATTGTCTGCCAAAAATACCGCCATACGGTGTCTCAGATGCTTCAAATGGCACCTGCTGTCCAAGCATGATGGGAGTTGTAGTTTTGGAACAGCTGGAGATACACTGCTTGGAAAATGCTGGTTTACAGGTTGTACTAAAGCACTTCAGAACTATAAAATCATTTCAATATCATGTGATGGACTTAAAGCACATTACACTGTAGAAGTTCCATATTTTTTTAGTCATCTATTTTCTATTATTTATTATATTTGAATTCGTGTTGAATTATTCATCATTATTATTTATTTATTTTCTTTGGGGTATACTTGTAGAGCATCAAAACGAATTCAAGATCTGATGGTAACTTTATCTATGGGGGATTATGTGTCAGGAAGATCCGGGGGTCTTTCTCAGAATTGCTGACATCCATTACACAGGAAATTCCAATGATTATTGGAAACTCTTTTTTCCTTTTTTTATACACAGATATGAAGTTTCTAAATGGATATAGGATGACTATTTCCAAGTCGGTCTGATTTCTGGTCGATGATATAATTAAAGGTTTTTTTGGGGAAACATTTACAATACATATTTACCTCCTTTGGTCCCCTGTAGCTGCCGTGCCGATGATCTGCTTATTCCAGATTCTGTGTTGTCCAGACCCCATAGAGTCTGACCACTCATCCAACACCATTGTAGTGTTGGAATGATACAGAACCACTGGCAAAGGTACATTTTGGTAACCCCCCCCCCGTGGGTTGAAAGCACCCGGGGCAAGACAATACATTGTACATCTCCCCCGCCTGTGAATGTAAGAGAATGGCGGTATATATAGGGTATGCATAGGGTTTAGAAGCATTAAAAAATACCTCCAAACCAGGACAGCATATTACTATTGCTGTAGCTAATACCATCATATTGTTACTGTTAAACCACTATACACAGACCAAAGTCACCACTATTCAAAGGACAAATAATTGCATCACACCATGACCATTACTATTACCACTATGTAGTGGTGAATGATATTACTATACAGATACTGAATAACACCATTATACTCAGACCACCATCAACAATAACTCCACTATACAAGGGACAAATAATACTGCTGCACCATTGCTACACATTACCCCACATAGTGACTAGATAATACCGCCATTCAGGATGGATACTAACAAAAAAAACTACTGTAAACAGATCAATATCACCTATATAGTGATCATAAAGTGGTGACCCCAGCTCTACACAGGCTCTGAAGACCATATAACAGCTTACATTGGGTGGCCATAGGTAGGTAATTTGCCCCGATTAGGTAGATGCCCCCACTACATAGTTAGGGAATCCCCCCTCTTATTAGGTAGGTATATAGGTAATTCCCCCTTTCCCGCCCATTAAGTAGGTGCCCCCAGTAGTTAGGTAGGGAATCCCAATGGTAGATATTAGGTAATACCCACTGGTAGATAGGTAATCCTCCGGTAGGTAGGTAATGGCCAATAGATAGACAAGTAATGGCCCCCAGTAGGCAGGTAGGAATGTAGATAGATAGTGCCAGTAGGTAGGTAGATAGTGCAGGTAGGTATGTAGATAATGCAGGAAGGTAGGTAGGTAGAAAGTGCAAGTAGGTAGGTAGATAGTGAAGGCAGGTAGGTAGGTAGATAATGCAGGTAGGTAGGAAGACAGGCAAGTAGGTGTTCTGAAGAAGTGTACCAATCCATAAGGTTTATATGCCCTATTAAAAGGCTTGGCCAGTTGAGACAACCCTTGAGATTTGTAGACAAAATTATATATAATATATTCTTCACTACCAAATGGGTAAAGGAGTAAGCAAAATATAATTCCACATGAAGTATTATTTAGCATGGTGATCCACATGAAAGGGCTGATTGTTATGCCGGATATGACTTTTAATGAAATGCTGTATTTTATAATCAATGTGACCACATTTGGTGTAACTGTACTCCGTCACTTTTAATAGAAGATTCCAGCAGTGTACATGCAAAGTATCCATATGAAATATGTGCAATTTAACAAACCCATTAACATGTCTAGTGAGAGCAGTTTATTATACCAAGGGAAACATATGACTACCTTCACATAGTCGGCTCTAGTCAAGCAGGAATAGCCTAATATTTGGTATAATTAGAAGACTTTATAAGCTCGGTAATAACCAGGGCAATGCTTCATACCAAATTATGTAATATAGGAAAGAAGCTAAAACAGATCTAAAGTAATAAGAAAGCACAGTATAAAAGTAATTTTAAAAGTACATGCAAGGCCAATAAAGTATATAGACTGGTTGGAATGGAACACATCAATGTATGCTGTAGTGTACATACTTTCTTATCTGATGCCTAAAAATATGCCTTTTTTTATTTGGAATTATCTACAGATATTTTAACCCACTAGGTAAGACACAAGCTAAAGAGAAAATGTAGGCAAGGGAAGAAAATAAAAGTAGAAGAACCATGGAGAAATACCTACCGTATTTTTCATCATATAAGACACTCCGGCATATAAGACGCACCTAATTTTCTAGGATAAAAATCTAGAAAATAAAGATTCTGAACCAAATACAATGTAAAGTATAGGACAGTGATCTTCAACCTGCGGACCTTCAGATGTTGCAAAACTACAACTCCCAGCATGCCCGGACAGCCGTTGGCTGTCCGGGCATGCTGGGAGTTGTAGTTTTGCAACATCTGGAGGTCCGCAGGTTGAAGACCACTGGTATAGGAGGTAGTACTCACGTGTCCCCGCCGCTCCGGACCGTCACCGCTCGTCACCGCTGCCCTGGATGTTGCCCTCCATTGCTGTCGCCACGTCCCCGGGGTGTCCCCATCGCTCCGGAATGTCTCTGCTGCCTGGTATCCTCGCTCTTCGTCACTGCCATGACGTTGCTACGCATGTCATTACGCACGCCGCTCCTATATGATGACGTGATGGCGTGCACGATGACGTGATGATGACGAAGGAGAGCGCCGGCCATGCAGGGGATCCCGGCACGGAGCAGACACCGAGGAGGCAGGTAAGGTCCCTCCAGGTGTCCTGTAAGCTGTTCGGGACGCCGCGATTTCACCGCGGCGGTCCCGAACAGCCCGACTAAACAACCGGGTTAGTGTTATTTTCGCTTCAGACGCGGCGGTCAGCTTTGATCGCCGCGTCTGAACGGTTAATACAGGGCATCACCGCGATCGGTGATGTCCTGTATTAGCCACGGGTCCCGCCCGTTGATAACAGCAGGGACCGCCGCAATAGGTGTGTATTCGCCGTATAAGACGCACTAACTAAGTTTTTGGGAAGAGAAAGTGCGTCTTACACGGCGAAAAATACGGTATATAAGAACTAAGGGGAGGTCATTGAGATCAAGAGACAAAAAGTGATGACATATAAGGAAAGGAAAGAACAATATGGGAGATGTATCAAAATGAGTACAGTAGAAAAATAAAGTTAATTCCTATAGGGACAATTCAGGTCATTGTTTTTTTTTATTGCTTTTTCAATATAGCATTTGAAATCTGAGTAGTCAAAATTGAAACTTATTCAAGTAATCTCCAATGTTCCCAAGACTTCTGTTGGTGCTCCCCTTGGAGACCCATACATTTTTATGAGTTTTACTCTCCAGTTGCACAAGACAAGCTCCACTATAAGTCTATGGAGCTCATCTAGTGCAACTGGACAGAGACTGCAATGAGCAGGGCAGCGAAGATCATAACAGCGCTCTTCTCCCGGCATTTTCTAATGATAGGTGGGGTGTCTCAGCACTGAGAAAAACTTTTGATATGTCACTTTAAGACAAGTACACTTTAAGCGTAGCCCTCTAGAGTATCAAGGTTAGTATTCCATCCCACACCACCATTTTCCTTCATCAATGTCCAGAAAAGTTGGGATCTGTACTTCATGTAGTGCTGCCAGCTCTTCTAGTGCATGCATGTAATTAAATGGCGGGTTGGTCCGGTCACTTATTCTTTAGTAGTATTGTTTGCAGCTTAGTTTTCTCTATCCAAAGGACATCTTCGGCATTCTGCACATTTGTGTGCATCATTTGGGCTTCAGCTAGGGGTGGCATCAGGGTCAGCAGTGGGCCTCTGATCTGATTTCCATTCAGGCTATGTAGTAGTTTACATCTGTTTACATTTTTTAGAATTAATTCTTCTTACATTGCTATGTTGAATATTTATTTTCCTATTTAGAAAAAGCAAAGCTTTCACTCTGATGTACAAATTTGAGGCCAAGGTACCAAAAAGGATTTTGTTCAGCTTTAAGGAGATCACAAAAACGTTCTGTAGTAAAATGTGGTGCATCAAGAGGATTTTGGGCCCTTTGTACTGGGAACAATGACAAAGCTTGTGCTAAAAAAGAAGTAAGTGTGAGTCTATATAACACCCTGCTGGGCTGAAGAAATCCAGCGAAGAAATTAGCAAAACCCCCAGGAACCTTAATAATTCCTCATTAGCATTTCTCTGCTGTGAATTATGACAACACGAAGTTCATTGGTGATTGTGAAAGGGACTAAGTCCACTATTATTTAATGAGGTGTTCCTTAAGAATGCGCCTGTGTATTTTGCCAAATGTCGAGAATAGAATGTGGAATGTGAGTAACGTGAACATAAAACCAGAACCTGAGCTGAGGAAATCTCTTCAATATTCTTGGGTAAAGCCTTCTCCATCAATATCCATTGATAAACTGTCAATGTGCCATTAAAAGTTAAGAAGCTCCCACTGTTAGGCTACACAAATAGGATTGGTGTGCGAAACCTCAGATATTTTACGTCTGAATATTGTATAATGTGAACAAAATGACGAATGTTTGTATAAACCAACATTGCATATTTGACATATGAGAATATTAATATGAATATGCCCAGTTGAATTGTTTACCACAATTAACCCTCCCCCATGGATTGACCTAATAGTATGAAAGAGGCCTAAGGTAGCTCGGTCCTCATGACATACTATGATCTAAAGATCATCATGCACACCATTGGCAGTAGTGGTGCCATAGTATGTTCTTTAAGGGTAAGGTCACACGTGGCACTTCTGCTGCAGATGCGCTTATGACCGTCCCTAGAGTGAGTCTCCTGCTGTGCCTGTGTGTCCTGCGTTATATGCTCGTAGCAGCAATCCTCCGCTACGAGCAGACACACAGGGATCTGCAAGTCGGGGGGGCATGTGCAATTTACTCACAGACATGGCGGCTGCTACCCCTGCTCCCTGAAATAGGCAGAGAGCTGTTGCAATGTGCATGAGTAAACTGCGCATGAGGGCGCGACTCGCAGATGCCTTTGTGTCTGCTTATAGCGGCGGATTGGTGCAGTGAGCAGACAATGCAGGACACATGGGCACAGCAGGAGGCTCACCCTAGGGATAGTCATCAGTGCATTCGTAGTGTCTAATACCCTGCGGATGTGCTACTTGTGAACCTACCCTAAATGTATTTGTCAGAATTGAAAGCCTCATCCCCCAGGGCTATTTCCTGTGAATGTACAGTATATTAGGACATACCAGGAGCCCATTTAGGGGCCAAAGATATAACTGAGTTTCTAAAAATATAACTGAAGTTTCCATTTACTAAAGTTGAAGTCATTTTACCAACAAATCTTTACAAATAGATTATTTCATTTATAATTAATGATTTAAAAATTTTACGTCCACCAAGTTGACTAGGCCAGTCTTGGCATGTAAAATGCTGGCTGCTAACAAAAATGTAAATACAGTGGTCCCTCAACAAACAATGGTAATTCGTTCCAAATGACCCATCGTTTGTCGAATCCATCGTATGTTGGGGGATTCGTGCAATGTAAAAAGTGCATTTAATACTCACCTGTCCCCGCCGCTCCGGACCGCGTCCTCACCGCTCCCGATGCTGTCCCAGGAGCTCCTGATGCTGTCCCGCTGCTCCGGCGTCCTCTTCGGGATCCTTCGGCTTCTTTCGTATCTTCTCTGGTGTCCGGGCCTCGCTTTCTGGTGACGTTATCACGTTCCGGCGTGCGCAGCGACGTAAAAACGAGGCCCGGACCCCGGAGAAGATGCAGAAGACGCCGGAGGATCGGGAAGTAGACCCGGAGCAGCGGGGATAGGTAAGTGAACCTGTCTGGGATGCTTAAACTGCTATCTGACAGCAGCTTAAGCATTTTGCGCTGTCGGATAGCAGGTAATGCGATGGCCCCGACATATAAAAACATTGTATGTCGATGCTGACATCGACATGCGATGGCCTCCGAGAGGCCATCGTATGTCGATTTGATCATATGTCGGGGCCATCGCATGTCGGGGGGTTACTGTATAGTAAATATTCCAACCCTGCTAGTGTGTTTGTACTGCAAAAACCCCAGAGAAGCCACATTTTTGTAGTATTTGTACATTTTAAATATAAAAATCACATTAACAGATCACACTTGCACATTTTAGAATAGGATTATATGTAGCAGATATACAGAACATAGGCGCACTGATCCTGATAAGTCGGTCCCAGGTATGTGTACTTTCATAGGTTCGTATGGCAAAGCACAGAAGCCTACTGATTTTAATTGACAGTTGTTTCTGATTAAAGCAACAGTATACATCCATGTTAGAATCTCCTATTCCAACACATCCCAGCGGTGATCTATTGGATTGAGATCTGGTGCTTTGGCGGCCACTGAAGTCCAGTGACCTCATTGTCATGTATGAGATGATGTGAGCTTTGTGACATGAAGCATTATCCTGCTGGAAGTAGCCATCAAAAGATGAGTCCACTTTGGTAATAAACAGATCGGCATGGTCAGCAACAATACTTACATGGCCTGTCACATGTAAATCATACTCAATTGGTACTATGGGGTCCAAAGTGTGCCAAGAAACACTACCACTTCCTGCCTGTTGATATACGGCAGGATTAATCCATGCTTTTATGTTGTTGATGATGCCAAAGTCTGACCCTGCAACCTTAATGTTCCAGCTTGAATTGAGACTCATAAGACCAGGCAACATTCTTCCAGTTTTTTATTGTTCAGTTTTGTTGCGCTTGTGCAAATTGTAGCCCTTGGTTTCCTATTCATTTCTGACAGGAGTGGCACCCGATAGGGTCTTCTACTGCTGTAGCCAATCTGCTTCAAAGTTTAATATGTTGTACATTCAGAGATGGTATTCTGCATACCTTTGTTGTAACACATGGCTATTTGAGTTACTGTTGCTTTTCTGCCATCTTGAACCAGTCTACCCCTTCTCCTGTAACCTCTGATATCAACAAGACATCTTCTGTCAACACAATGGCTTCTCACTGGATATTTTCTCTTTATCAGACCACTCTCTGTAAACACTAGAGATGGTTGTACTCAGTACCAGCAATCATGCCACATTCAAAGTCACTTAAATCCCCCTTTTTCTCAATTCTGATGCTCGGTTTGTACTTCAGCAAGTTGTCTTAACCATTTCTACATGCCTTAATCCATTAGGTACAATCTTAATCCAGTGATTGATTGGTTGATTGATTCATTGAATTGATTCACAACCTAATATACGGGTGCACACAGCTGTGGCAGATACAGAGTATACAAAAAAATAAGATTGCAGCAGCACACATTGGTCAAAAAATTGAGGCTCTTAGCAAACTTTTTGATCAAAACGTGTCTCCCCATCCACCACGGGGAGGTGGCCTCATTTAGGATGGGACCCTAGCACAAATTCTGAGCCTAACGCTCGTATCCGCTCACCTCTGCTGGGCATATAACCTCTGACTGGGTGACATGCTGGATCCATTAACAATTTAATATATCACCTGTGAAAAAGGGGGAGGGTTGCACAGCTAAAAAGGGTGCCATTCCCCCTGAATTGTACAAACAAGCAAAAAGAAAAATAGCCAGCACAACAACCTAATACATGGGTGCACACTGCTGTGGCAGATACAGAGTATACAAAAAAAGAAGATTGCAGCAGCACACATTGGTCAAAAAATTTAGGCTCTTAGCGCACTTTTTGATTAAAATGTGTCCCCCATCCACCATGGGGAGGTGGCCTCATTTAGGATGGGATGCCCAGCAGAGGTGAGTGGATATGAGCATTAGGCTCAGAATTTGTGCTACGGTCCCATCCTAAATGAGGCCACCTCCCCGTGGTGGATGGGGGGACACGTTTTGATCAAAAAGTGCGCTAAGAGCCTAAATTGTTTGACAAATGTGTGCTGCTGCAATCTTCTTTTTTTGTATACTCTGTATCTGCCACAGCAGTGTGCACCCGTGTATTAGGTTGTTGTGCTGGCTATTTTTCTTTTTGCTTGTTTGTACAATTCAGGGGTAATGGCACCCTCTTTAGCTGTGCACCCTCCCCCTTTTTTACAGGTGGTATTTTAAATTGTTAATGGATCCAACATGTCACCCAGTCAGATGCTATATGCCCAGCAGAGGTGAGTGGATACGAGCGTTAGGCTCAGAATTTGTGCTAGGGTCCCATCCTAAATGAGGCCACCTCCCCGTCGTGGATGGGGGGACATGTTTTGATGAAAAAGTGTGCCTCAATTTTTTGACCAATGTGTGCTGCTGGCTGCTGAAATCTTCTTTTTTTGTATTATATATATATATATATATATAAATATATATATATATATATATATATATATATATATATATATGTTTTAACACATTCTTACACTTCCTATAACATCATGTAAAATTTATATTCATCAGCGGAGATATTTGACTATGCAGGTGCAGAAGGGCATTGTAGGCGTCAATGCTGACAATTACTAATGACTGATGTCCAACACTCTTGCGACTGATCCTGCAGGACTCCTGCTAATGGGAAAAGTGCAGATTCTCCCATGCGTTCCTGCAGGACTTGAACCCTGTTTCATATGTATGTTTTTGTTATATGTTTCCATTATTTTACTTATTATAGGTACACTGACAATCTATTTGCAACCAGGGGGTGATATGGCATGTAGAAACAAAACTAGGGTCCATACATGAAAAAAAGATTAAGTAGTGCAGAACTCACCTTTGTTGTGCAGACTTGTAGAAATGTATTTAACTTGTGTCACCATGAACACAAAAAGCTAAAGCCTTTGGAAACAATGGAAACTAAAGATCAGGCAATGCTGGTACTTGTCATGGCCATAAAGGCTCCTATAAGGATGAGGCAGAAGAGCCGGAAATTCTGTAAACATGATAAATTCCTAACAAAGAAACCTTCTAGAAAAAGGTTAGAAACAGAACATGAAAAATAAGAATATGTTGAAAAACATTCTGTTCATTCCGTTCGTGAAATCAATGGAATTTAGACAAAATGTCAATCCTCAATCTGGTCCGCTTTACTGTTTCAAGTCCAAAGAGGGGAAAGGCATCTGATGACCATTGGTGTTCATCTTACACATGTCGGACAGTTGCTGGATGCCAGTGCCAAATCTGGTTAGGCAGAGATGTGGAGACCTATTTTATTTTAACATTAAATAACAGTTAAAGAACACTGTAAACAAAAAAGAACAAAAAAAGAAAAAAGTGGCCTCAGAAACGATTATCATTATTCTTATAAATGTCACTTTCAGACGTTTCATAGAAGGAAATGATTAATGTTGATACAATGAACCTCTGTCTCCAAAAGAAACTTTCGCTAATTTTTTATATAATTTAATATTAATTACACTCCAAATGAATCATCCATGAAAAATGTGCCAGTGAATGGGTTTTGTTCTATATAGCACAAGTAATCAGAAAAAGAAAATTAAAGGGAGACTCACGTGAAGATAAAACTTGTCTAGAATCGAGTGCTGTTTCCTTTGTTTTTCTGTATAAAGAAAAAAGTGGCATAGTAACTGCCCACGATTATTGGCCCTCATGCTGAGACAGCTTGGAGCTGGCATCAACATGAGGAGAACATATGGTGGCAGAATGAGACAGCCTGGAGCTGGCATCAGCACAAAGAGAACATATGGTGGCAGAATGAGAAAGCCTGGAGGTGGCATCAGCACAAGGGGAACATATGGTGGCAGAATGAGACAGCCTGGAGGTGGCAGCAGCATCAGGAGTCCTGAAAGTGACCCGGTGACAGAGTGGTGCGAGGGTGGCAATACCAGTACTCGGTGACAAAGGTGTGGGAAAAACGAGAACTTGGCATCAGATGTATGGGATCAGGGGGGTGGCAGGATCAGAATAGTAGCTGAGGCAGGTAGGCCGAAGAAAATGACCTCTTTAGTAAAAGTATTAGTGTGCACAAGTAAATATTGAGGATATGCATTATGTAAAACTTAACTTTTAAGGACACCATATGCCACCTACACCACCAAGTATTGATGTGATGCAAATACCTCCAAAAGGTGGAAGGGTACAACGTATGGTCCATTGTAACTGGTGGGGTAAAAACTTTCCCTGTAAGGCCCTACTCTCGCATTATTAATTCCCTTCTTGGCAAGTGTTACTCGCCCTAAAAAGGGCGGCCCCACACAGGAACCCCTCCCTATTTCCACCTACAAACATTGCCATTTCCCAATGTTTTAAGGTGGAAACAGGGATTGATTCCTGTGTGGGGCCACCCTTTTTAAGACGAGTAACACTTTCCTCGAAAAGGTGGAAGGGAACAACGTATGGTCCATTGTAGTAGGTGGGGGGTAAAAACTTCTATTGCAAAACCCTAATGTCGCCATATTAATTCTTGGCAAGTGTTACTCACTCTAAAAAGGGTGGCCCCACATAGGAAACTCTCTATTTCCACCTAAAAACCCTGGGAAATGGCAGTGTTTGTAGGGGGAAATGGGCAGAGGTTCCTGTGTGCGGCTGCCCCTTTTAGAGCAAGTAACACTTTCCAAGAAGGGAATTGATAATGCGAGAGAAGGGCCTTACAGGAGAAGTTTTTACCCCTATCGGTTGCAATGGACCATACGTTGTTCCCTTCCACCTTTTGGAGGTCTTCGGATCACATCAATACTTGGTGGTGTAGGTGGCATATGGTGTTTTGGCACACCTTTCCTTTTGTTTGATTTCAAAAAACATTTTGGGTACATATATTTTATCCTAAGAATATTATTAAAAGTAAAGTTTTACATAAGGCATATCCTGAATACTTATTTGTGGTCTGATGCAGAGGAATGTCTGTAACTGGGGAGCAGCGCCTTAAATATGTTTAGCACTATCCATATTTGTGAAGTGTTGGTGTGGCACCATGGTCAATCTACTTAGATGCATCTGGCGTTGATGGGTGGAAATCCTGGCTGATCCATGCCTGATTCATCTTGACAAAGGTCAGCCTCTCCACATTTTTCGTGTACAGACGAGATCTCCTTGGGTTACTATGGCCCCCACCGCACTAAATACCCGCTCTGATGGTACACTACTGGCCGGGCAGGACAACTTTTCCAGGGCAAACTCTGCTAATTGTGGACACAAATCAAGTTTGGCGGCCCAGAAGTCCAGCGGATCTTCAAGATGTGTTGGCAGGGCCATGTCAAGGTATTCCACCACCTGCTGGTTCAGGTCTTGCTCCAGGTCTACCTGCTGTTGATGAGTTGCTTCACTATGCGGGTGAAGAAAGCTACTCATCAGCAACTGTAGACTCAGGCTGCTACTGATGAAGCTGGTACTGCTCCTAACACCCCACCCCTCACCAGCAGCCATGGCAGTGGAAAGTGAACACAGAGGCCCCCCCGAGTCAGACCTGCGAGAGGATGGACGATGGTGCTGATGGACGATGGTGAACTGACTACGTAGGATGTCTCTGTAGTAGGTCAGTTTGTTCTCCCTTCAGTGGGTATAAAAAAAGGCCCCGATTTTGTGGCGGTATCGAGGATCCAATAAGGTGGAGAACCAGAAGTCATCCCACTGCAGAATGGTGACAATTCGGCAGTAACTATACAAACAAATGAGCATGCATCGTGCCATTTGTGAAAGTGACTCGGAGGGAATCCCTGCCTCCATAGCCACTGCATACTGCATACTGTGTCTGGGTCCTCTGTCTTGCCTTCCTCATAACTCTCAAGCTCCTCTGGCTGCTCCTGCTCCAGCTGTCCTGTCAGATGACTAGAAAAACCGCCCAATTCACGAAACCTAAACTGTGCTTCACTGTGCCCCTCCTCCTCCTCCAGTTTAGCCCCCACAGGGCTCATGTGGCCGTGAGATGTAGGCGCCACGTCTCCAGTGCCCTGACCAGCCATTGTTTCCAACAAGTGTTGTAGTAGATGAAGCAGTGGAATGATGTCGTTCATCCCGTAATCCTGGCGAATGACAAATAATTACTAATGTAGCTTCTTCAAAAGGGCCTGAGCAAACGGCAGGTGTCATGTATGAGCTGCCACTGGTTGGTATAGAAGTTACACAGGGGAGTCCCCTTATCTGCTTGGATCATCAAGATATCAGTGATGGCTTTTCTCTGTTCGTATAGTCGGTCCAACATATGGAGTGTGGAATTCCAACGTGTGGAAATGTTGCAAATCAGACAATGTTGGGGGATGCCATTCTGATGCTGCAGCTCAAGGAGGGTGTGCTTGCGGTGTACGAGTGTCTGAAGTGCATGCAAAGTTTCCTTCCCATTATTAGGATGTCTTGCAGATGGGGGAACCCTTCAGGAACTGCTAGACAACCAGATTGAACACATGTGCCATGCAGGGCGCATGGCTCAGGCTTCCTTGTCACAGCACAGACATGATGTTCTTGCCATTGTCGGTCACCATGGTTCTCACTTCCAGTTTTTGTGGAGTAAGACATGATTTGATTTCTTGATGAATTACTTTTAGCAGTTCCTTTGCTGTGTGACTCGCCAAGGCAAACCATGTGAAGAACAGTGTGACACCACCGTGCTCTGCACACATGGTATGCTGGAGGGGTACTTAGAATTGTCCATGCAGTGGAGGCTGAGGAATGGGTGGAGGATGAGGAAGGGGAATTGCACACTGTCACAGGACCAACAGCCTGAGAGCGTGGAGGCAGAAGCAGCTTGACCTGTCCAATTTGCTGTTGTGGCTGTGCAGGAACCACATTCACCCAGTGGGCCATAAAGGACATGTATTCTCCCTGACCATAGTTGCTGGCTCCCAACGTTGGTGCTGCCGTGTACTTTGGTACACACTGATAGGCTCAAGGACTGGCCCACCTTCTCTTCCACAAAATTGTGCAATGCTGGTACTACCTTCTTCGCAAAGAAATGACAGCTTGGGACTCTCCACCTCAGCTCGGCACAAGCCATATGTTCTCTGAATGGTGCAGAGTCCACCACTTGAAAAGGGAGGGACTGTAGCACCAGCAACTTGGACAGTAGCACATTCAGCTTCTGCGCCATAGGATGAGTGGGCAAATACTGTTGTCTCTTGGACATGACTTGGCCGATGGATTGCTGGCGGAATTAATGACTCGAAGTAGGAAGAACAGGAGCATCTGGAGGGACAGAAGATGGGTAGGGCACACAGCGCCCTTCAGCTAAGGTGGTGGAGCCTTGGCTGGCTGAAACAAGAAGTGTCGTGCCACTGGGTGATGCAGCAGGCTGGACTACCACATCGGAGGCACGGTTCTCCCAGGCCCCTTTATGGTGAAGCTGCATGTGTTCACGCAGGGTCATTGTGCCAACATTGGGACCCTGGCCATGCTTCACCTTCTGCCGACACATCTTGCACGTGGCCATGTTAAACTCCTCCGGGTGCTTTATGAAAAACTGCCACACCGCCAAGTAGCTGATTTCCCCCCCAACAGTCCGCATTGATTGACTGCTACTGCCACCGACTACAGGAACCCCTGTTCTACTACCTATCAGTGGAGCTGAACACACAGCATAAGATACTTCTGTGGGGGAGGGAACAGCATAGGACAGAGTCAATGGGAGGACAGGGACTGCTCACGGGCCATGCCAACTGATTGTTGTGTCTGAGGAACCCACCGACTGTTGACTGGGGGTGTCAAATTTCACTTGTGATGAAGTAGAGGACCGTGTTAACCAATTGATGATGGCAGATGGGTTGCTGGTTGAGACACGATTGCAAGCTGATACCAGGAACTCAGGCTTCTCGCTGCAACACCTGCCGTCACTCCGCCCTATTCTGCTGCTACCTCTGCTTGATGAATTTAGGCCTCTGCCCCTCCTTTGTGCATGTCCTATCACTTCTCTGCCTGACATACTTAGTGCATATATGAGGGGAGGACAATACGCTCCACTACACTTAAAACAGTATATGTCTACAAAGTGTGTACTTTTAGCTGGCCTTTCACAGTAACTACTTTTTTTTCACTAAAATGCTGGTTTTCCCCCAAATTTTTTATTTTTACAAGGGCAATCCAATGAACTTTGTGGGTGGCAGGGAATTCCATGGTGCTGACCAGGACAGAGACAATTCAGGTGGATAGGCTCAGATAAAAAGCTTTATTCAGCAGAGATGCAACACATTTCACTGCGCAAGCGCAGCTTCCTCTGGCTTTGCAAACACAGACACAAGGAGGGTTATATATCCAAAGTTAAACCCTTTACGTACAAATAGAATTAGGATTTGCAAAAGAACACATAATATGCAATACATTAAAATTAGGATGTTCACAAGCAATAACAATTATAAAAAAAAATATATTCACAAACAACAATAATACAAAATATACGGGAAAGAAGAAAAACTAATGAGGGGGAAAAATCAAGGAAAAATAAAATAATGAAAAATAGCGCCATATAGAAGACCCTGGTGTGTATACACACTCTAGCAATTTAATACACAAAAAAAATATATACCGTATTTATCGGCGTATAACACGCACTTTTTAGGCTAAAATTTTTAGCCTAAAGTCTGTGTGCGTGTTATACGCCGATACACCCCCAGGAAAGGCAGGGGGAGAGAGGCCATCGCTGCCCGCTTCTCTCCCCCTGCCTTTCCTGGGGTCTAGAGCGCTGCTGTCGGCCCTTTTCACCCCCTGGTTATCGGCGCCGCTCCCCGTTCTGTCCCCCTGACTATCGGTGCCGGCGCCGATAGCCAGGGGGAGAGAAGCGGCGCCGACAGCCAGGGGGAGAGAAGGGGCAGCGGCACCCATTGCCGGCGCCGCTGCCCCGTTGCCTCCCCCCATCCCCGGTGGCATAATTACCTGAGTCCGGTCCGCGCTGCTCCAGGCCTCCGTCGTGCGTCCCCGGCGTCATTGCTATGCGCTGAACGGCGCATGACGTCAGAGCGCCGCGCCGTGCATAGCAACGACGCTGGGGACGCACGACGGAGGCCTGGAGCAGCGCGGACCGGACTCAGGTAATTATACCACCAGGGATGGGGGGAGGCAACGGGGCAGCGGCGCCGGCACCGATAGTTAGGGGGACAGAACGGGCAGCGGCGCCGATAACCAGGGGGTGAAAAGGGCCGACAGCAGCGCTCTAGACCCCAGGAAAGGCAGGGAGAGAGAAGCGGGCAGCGACGGCCTCTCTCCCCCTGCCTTTCCTGGGGGTATATCGGGGTATACACGCGCACACACGCACCCTCATTTTATCATGGATATTTGGGTAAAAAAAATTTTTTACCCAAATATCCTTGGTAAAATGAGGGTGCGTGTTATAGGCCGGTGCGTGGTATACCCCGATAAATACGTATAAAATGGCACAAAAAAGTCACCAATAACCTTATGCCAAAAAGTACCTTATGTATTTATACATAAAAATATCTATATGAATGGAATTCCAATACAATAAAAATTAAAAAAAAAAAAAAAAAAAGAAAGAAAAATAATAAAGTGAAATAATTCATAAGCCATGTTCAACAGTCTGGAAAAACCGTTCATGTATGATCTACTATAGAGTTATGTGAATTGAGGCTTGAGGTGAATCGCTGCAGTAAAAAAGATTTTCTGTGCAACACACTCCTCTCTGTCCCTCTCTCTCTGCAATAGAACGCTGATGTGAGTGGCCGCAAGATGGCTGCCAATTAAATAGGGCTGTGACATCACAGGGGTGACTGACTGGTGATAGGCTACATGCTGCATGTGATTCAGGGTCATCCCCCTACCCTCATTCCCACCTTCCCAGGATTCCTTTCCCCATGTCCTCACATGTGGATTCACCATTTTAAGTGCCCTGGAGCCTTGGCCACACTAATGGAGTTTAATTGAGCGATTCACGCGATCGAATCGTGGCGATATTTGGATCCGTTGCGAATGGAATTTTTCCTGAAATTTGTAACAAATTCCGATTCATCAGATTCGATTCGCTCATCCCTAATAGGGATATCAGGGAGAGATGTGGCAATGGAAAAAGAGTGCAATGGTGGCAGTGAAGAACATGGTGGCAGAGAGTCAGCTCAACACAGTTGCAGCACCTAATCAATAGATTTTATTATTAGGTGTAAATTTTTGTGGGCCATTATACTTTGTTGAATTAGAAAAATTATATTCTATTCTTGATGGCTAACCTTTTGTGCCTTATACAATATAAAGAACTAACATGCGAGATGTGGTGACCATGGGGTGTTGCAATGGATGTAACAGGGTCTGGTGGTATTAACCCTGGGGGCAAGGTGTTGTTAACCCATCAGAGTTCGTGACGCCAGAATGTGGTTGTTTCGGTATAGGGAACGCCGACAACCAGCGCAAAAATGGCATGCAATGAAGGAATGTCCACAGGAAGGGTTTTGAAGTAACTGGAACTTTTACTTAAAATACTCAGGAAACAGTCTTTACAATAATGCAGTTTCCTCAGAGGCAACTGGGACACAGGATACCTTGCAGGCTTGCTTAAACTTGTAGTTATGAGGATATTTAGGGAGACCACTGTGCTACTAATATTTTCCTTTAGCTGAGTAGTAGTCACTTGATTTGTGGAGATATTTGTAACTCACGTTTTAGAAGTGGCTGCAGGACTTTAGGCTTTGGCCTAGATGAGATGAATTTGCAGTATACAGGACTTTGTGCTTTCTAAGAGAGAGTGCAGGAACAAGAGAGTGAGAATAGAGACTACAGCCCCTTATATATTAGGGGGCTGGACTAAAGCCCATTGGTTGCTAGTGCCTGGGGTTCCTGTGCCCATGGAACTCTGGGTATATCACATGACAGTAGTTCACATGACCAACACTTTATACACTTCTGTACAACTTTATACATATGAACAATAGATACACATAACGAATATACATTTCATTTATATCAGGAAACAAGGGGGGAGCCCTGCAGGAGAGCCCTATGGACCTAAGGGACTCTTCCTGAGGGGACTTAAGGATGATACAGGACAGGTCCTGTACCGGGACACCACACTTACATAAAACTATGGCGGCCATAGCATTTTATTTGCGGACACTTCAGATGGGATCACAACGTTAAACATTTTTTTACAATTTCTAAAAAAGATTTAAATCATTAAGCTATCTTCAAGATAGAATGATGGCACAATTATGAAGAAGTATTATGAACGGGTATAAAATGTTTATTTTCTTTGCTCTACAATCGATTTACAATACTGAACTATCCTGTACACAGATTTTTCATCCAGGAGAATCTCTTTCTGTAATCTAGGAAGCCTCTTTTTATGTATAGTAAATGTCTTCATTCAAAAAGAAAAGAAGCCTGAGAATGTCAACATCATTTTCATGGATCTTCAGAACAGCTGCAGGAATATCAATAAGACTACAAGATATATCATATGACAAACTGGTGGGTCTGGCAAAAATGACCTGCAGTTAGTTTGGTTTCTTTTAGAACTTTTAACCTTCTCTAAAATGTGAAGATTTACTGCTTTTTTTTCCTCAACCTATCTGTCTGTATATAAGACCACTTTGTTCTTCCTTCTTTAGGAGCAAAGGGGTGATGTTTCTCCTTGAGGAAAACGAAGGCGTTTGGAGATTTGTAGGCCATTCATGCTCCTCTGGGAAATCCGGGAAGAAAAGAATATGCAAAGTAGCTTGTTTATGCACCTTTTCAAGGTAGATTGCCCTTAAAGTCAGTGTTTTACTCCAATTAGAAGTCTTAAAAGATGACTGAGAAGGTACAGTTGTGCTAAAAGTTCCCTTGGATAATTTGTAGTATAGATATATAAAACATTAATAAGCAGGCAAAACACATTTCTTTTATTTCTTATGGGAATCATATTAAACTGTGGGCTATGCATGAATGACACGATCATAAAACAAAACATGGCAACACAGAAAGATGAAATGATTCCTCTTAAAAGTTTGCATACCCTTGGTTCTTAACCACTTAAGGACCATGGGTTTTTCCGTTTTTGCAATTTCATTTTTTCCTCATCACCTTCTAAAAATCATAACGCTTTCAATTTTGCACCTACAGACTTATATGAGGGATTATTTTTTGCACCACCAATTGTACTTTGTAATGACATCAATCATTTCACCACAAAATGTACTGTAAACCCAGAAAATAAATATTTGTGGGGGCAAAATTGGGGGAAAAAAAGCAATTTCGCAAATTTTATATAGTTTTTCTTTATTTTACTACTTAATAAAATTATAACTACATGCACCAAAATTAGTATGTTTAAAATTATCCTCTTCTGACCCCTATAACTTTTTCATTTTCCTGTATACAGGATGGTATGATGAATAATTTTTTGTTCATGATCTGAAGTTTTTATCGATACCATGATTGTTTTAATTGGACTTTTTGATCACTTTTTATACTTTTTTTAAGGTATGCAAAGTGACCAAAAATTCGCAATTTTGGAATCTGGAATTCTTTTACGTGTACGCCATTGACCATGCGGTTTAGTTAACCTTATATTTTAATAGTTTGGACATTTACGCTCGCGGCGATACCACATATGTTTATTTTTATTATGTTTATATATTTTTCATATGGAATTTGGGAAAAGGGTGGTGATTTAAACTTTTAATAAGGAAAGGGTTAATGTGTGTGTTTTTAAAGTTTTTTTTAAACTTTTAGTCCCCTTAGGGGACTTTTAGGAGGAATCATTTGATTCCTCATACAGATCAATGTGGTTCCATAGAACCACATTGACCTGTGTTCTCTGGTCTTGATTGATAAAGCCTGGTCCTGCCAGGCTTTATCATTCACAGTGCAGCAGCCAGCACTACAGGAGAGGTAAGCCTTCCGGCAACCTCAGAAGGGTGATCCACCCCACTGGTCCACCAGGGAGCAGTTAGAGAGACCTTTAGACGCCGTTGTCAGCTTTGAAAGCAGCGATCTAAAAAGTTAATAGCCGGCGTATTGGCTATTAACGCCGACCCTCAGCTACAAGAATCAGCTGAGGGCCGGTATGACGCGGGCTCGAGTCGGGAGCACGGGCATACCCCGTTACTGGCATAAGGACATGTATACACGTCCTTGGTTGTTAACCAGTTAAAGGGGTTATCCAGGAATAGAAAAGCACAGCTAAATTCTTCCAAAAACAGTTCCACATCTGTCTCCAGGTTCGGTGTGGTTTTAAGGGTTGAGTGAATCGAATCTGATGAATCCGAATACGTTATGAATTTCAGGAAAAATTTGATTAGCAACAAATGCGAATATTGCTGTGTTTCGATCACGTGAATCGCTTCATTAATGTAAGAAACTTTAAGGGTTAACTTGCACTGAGAGCTTTTGTTTGGTATTGTTGCTTTGGTTACGCCTGTCTGGACTGGTCAGCTGACCTTGATTGCAGCACCTGCTCTGGCTCTATGTAAGCTGGCAGTCTACTCCCAGTCTATGCCTGCTAAAGAGCTCAGTTTGTACTCTAGCAAGCCTTCTTCTGCATCTGTTATATCTGGCATTTTGACCCTTTGGCTCCGCTCTCTGACTATTCTCTCTGGTATTTTGTAGTTTGACATCTCCTGGCTTTTGATGCGGATGGTGGACATTTGACTTATTGTGTGAGTGTGTTAGTTTTGCTTTGTTTGTCTGTTTCCTACTGTTCCTTGACCTGAGTCTGTATTATTGTATCTTATTATTTTGACTAATTACGTCTCTCACTTGTCTAGGAAGGAACTGTCTTCGTGGTTATGGACCTGTCGCCTAGGGCAGGTACGTAAGTAGGCAGGGATAGGGGAGTGGCGAGAAAACTGTGCACTCCTTCCCTGTCCAGACATGACAATTAAACTCCATTTAGTGCGGCCCAGGCTCCATGGCATCTAAAATGGTGAATCCACATGTGAGGACATGGGGCAAGGTATCCTGGGAAGGCGTGAACAAGGGTCGGAGGGATGACCCCTGAATCACGTGCAGCATGCAACCTGTCAGCGTTCTATTGCAGAGAGAGAGAGAGAGAGAGAGAGAGAGGGACAGAGAGCAGCGTGTTGCACAGAAAAGCTTTTTTACAGCAGCGATTCACCTAAAGCCCAAATCAAGCCTAGAAGCAGTGATAGGGAAGGGAGAGAGATTGAGAGATAAAGTGCAATTACAGGTGTATTACAGCAGTGATTCACCTCAAGCCCAAATCAAGCCTAGAAGCAGTGATAGGGAAGGGAGAGAGATTGAGAGATAAAGTGCAATTACAGGTGTATTACAGCAGTGATTCACCTCAAGCCCAAATCCAGCCTAGAAGCACAGAAAGGGAAGGGAGTGAGATTGAGAGAGAAAGTGCAATTGTGAGGGTATTACAGCAGTGATTCACCTCAAACCTAAATCCAAACTAGAAGCACTGATAGGGAAGGGAGTGAGATTAAGAGAGAAAGTGCAATTTTGGATGTAGTAAATAGCGACTGGGTGCTGCAGTACTGGTGTTTACAACAAAAGCTAATAGTAGCCAGCCAGTTAGGGTGAGCAGAGAACTAAAAGCGTGTTGTCCTCTATTAAGTATAACCTATGCATACATTTAAGTGGTGTACCATTTTGTTCCTGTTAAAGTCTCAAGGGCCTAGTTACTGTGAAAGGCCAGCCATAAGTACACACCTGTTGCTGTTCTAGACAAATACTGTTTTAAGCGTAGTGGAGTGTATTGTACTCCCCTCATATACGCACTAAGTATGTCAGGCAGAGAAATGCCAAGATGAGCACAGAGGAGTGGCAGAGGCCCAAATTCATAAGATGCAGACAGAGGTCACAGCAGACTAGGGGCGAGTGGCAGCAGGAGTCGCAGCGAGATGCCTGAGTTCCTGGCATCAGCTAGCTCGTGTCTCGACCAGCAACCCATCTGCTGTCATTGACTGGTTAACTCGGTAATCCACTTCATCACAAGTGACATCTGACACCCCCAGTCAACAGTCGGTGGGTTCCTCAGACACAACCATCAGTTGGCATGGCCTGGGAGCAGTCCCTGTCCTCCAATTGCCTCTGTCCTATGCTGTATAGAAGTATCCTATGCTGTGGATTCAGCTCCACTTTTTAGTCAGGAAGATCTACTCATGGACAGTCAGCAGCTACTTCCCAGCCAAGAAATGGAGGAGACATCCCCTGCTTCAATCGCTAGGTGGGCAAGTAGTGATGAGGAGAGTGTGGTGGCAGCAGTGCGAAGTTTGGGAGTCAGCATGGTGGCAGCAGTGTGAAATTTGGAGCCAAACATGCCCGGGGTTGACCACCTGCTTTGCAGCAGCCTACCTGCTCGGGAGGTAGTGGAACAGGGGTCCCTGGAGTCAGTGGCAGTAGCAGTCAGTCAGTGTGGACTGTTGGGGCGGAAAATCAGTATCCAGAGAATGTTAACATGGCCACATGCAATTTAAAAAAATATCTTTAATCTTTTCAATTGTGAGGCCCTTTGGTTTGGTCAGGCTGCCGCCACCTCCAGGCGGTGTCATTCTGACACCATATGGTCTCCTCTTGGTTCTGCCACCTCCAGGCTTGGTCATTCTGCCACATTTTGGTCTCCTCATGCTGGTGCCACCTACAGGCTGTGTCATTGTGCTGCCATGTGGTCTCCTCATGCTGCTGGGACATTACATGCAAATTTTTATGGTAATCTATTTAAAATCTTCATTTTAAATTTGAAAATATATATTTAATCTTTTCAATTGTGAGGCCCTATTAAATGCAAATTGTTTATGTAATCTATTTAAAATCTTCAATTTTAATAGGGGATAAGATGCCTGATCGCGGGGGTCCCGCCGCTGGGGACCCCCGCAATCTTTCATGCAGCACCCCGCTATCATCAGCCTCTGGAGCGAACATCACCCCATGACGTAACGATACTCTGGCCCCGTGATTCATCAGACCCGGAGCAATGTTCGCTCCGGAAGCTGATGATAGCGGGGTGCTGCATGAAAGATTGTGGGGGTCTCCAGCGGCGGGACCCCCCGCAATCAGGCATCTTATCGCCTATCCTTTGGACAGGGGATAAGATGTCTTAGGGCCAGAGTACCCTTTTCATCTTTTCAATTGTGAGGCCCTATGGTCTCTTCTTGCTGCTGCCACCTCCAGGCTGTGTCATTGTGCCGCCTTGTGGTCTCATACTGCTGGCACATTACATAAAAATGATAAATAATAAATAATTTTATTTTTTATAAATTCATTTGAATTAATAATTTTAATAAGAATGCCCCTCCAGCACACCATGTGTGCAGGGCACAGCGGTGTCACGCTGTTCTTCACATGGTTTGCCTTGGTGAACTGAGTCACACAGGGGGGAGGAACTGCTAAAATGAATTCATCAAGAAATTGAATCATGGCTTACTCCATGAAAACTGGAAATGGGAACCATGGTGATCGACAATGGGAAGAACATCTTGTCTGCGCTGCTTCAAGGAAGCCTGAGCCATTCGCCCTGCATGGCACAAGTTTTCAATCTGGTTGTTAAGCAATTTCTGAAGTGTTACCCCCATCTGCAAGACATCATAACAATGGAAAGGAAACTTTACATGCACTTCAGCCACTCGTACACTGCAAAGCACACCCTACTTGAGCTGAAGCGTCAGAATGGCATCCCCCAACATACTCTGATTTGCTCCGGCCGCACATGCTGGCTGTGAGCGCATGGATCTGTTACCTGCTGCTGCCAGCGGGGCTGAGATTCGCATCGTGGGACGTGCCCGCATGCGAATCCTAGTCTATCACTCACCAGTTGCTTCTCTAGCCCCCGCCTCTGCCTCTCTGCTCTCGCACGAGTGTCCCATTTCCTTAGGGCGCGCAAATGCCGGAGCTTTAAGATTTAAAGGGCCAGTGCGCCCATTAGTGTAGTACACCTCCTTCTCCAACACTTCCCTCCCGGATCTTTGTTGCCTTGTGCCTGAGAGAAAGCATACCTGATGGTTGCTTTGCCGTGTATCTGATTCTTTGCTCTGTGACCTGACCTTGCTCCTCTGCCACCTGCCTACTGACCTCCTGCTACGTCCTGACTACTCTACTGTGCCGCCTGCCCTGACCTTCTGCTACGTCCTGACTATGAGCTGCCTTATCCCTCCTGTGCCTCGCATCTCCTCAGCCGCCTCTGTAGTCGAGCCGTGCCAGGGGTAGCGACCTGGGTGCGGCCTGCCGCAGCAAGTCCGTCCCGCTTTACGGCGGGCTCTGGTGGAAACCAGCAGCACCTTAGACTCCGCTCCCCGGTATGGTCCAAGTCATCTGCCACACAGGTCCAGCGGATCCACATCCACCGGTGTTCCTGTCTTCTGAAATGTGAGTGTAACAGTAAGATCCGACCTTGGATCCCGCGGAGGTACCCCAGCCCGAAGTCGCTGATCTTCCCTCCGTTGTGGTACATCAGTCTCAGCAATTGGCACGACAGGCACAGCAACTTACCCAACTGTCTGCTATGATACAACAGTTTTTGGCCTTGCAACAGCAGCAGCACTCGCAACCTGTCCCACTGCCTCCTCCAGCTCCTGCAGTGTCTTCTGGCTCCCAGCTACATCTACCATTACCCTCCAAATATGATGGTGATTCCAAGTCATGCAGAGGCTTTGTTTCACAGAGCTCCATGCATTTGGAGCTCATGTCTGAACTGTTTCTGACAGAAAGTGCTAAGGTGGCCTTTGTTATTAGCCTACTGTCCGGAAAAGCCCTGGTCTGGGCTACACCCCTTTGGGACCACGGTGATCTGGTAGCCTCCAACTTGACAGCTTTTCTGGCAGAATTTCGCTGTGTCTTTGAGGAACACGCAAGTGCCTCTTCGGCTGAGATGGCTTTGCTGAACCTATGTCAAGGGAATTCTTTCACATTAAAAAAAGGACTGTCTAGCAGGATTAAAGATGCCCTGGCTGCACGTGATCCTCCTTCTTCTGTGACTGAACTTATCCACCTGGCCACACGTATTGATGTGCATTTTGCTGAGAGGCAGGAAGAACTGCGCTTAGAGAGGGAACCTGCTCGAACACAGAGATATCCTCGCTTGGCACCCGTGTTGCAACGTCTACCTCTACAGTTTCCAGCGCTTCTTGCCGAAGAGGTTATGCAAGTGGATCGTTCCCGTCTTACGCAACAGGAGAGATCACGAGGACGCAATGAGAATTTGTGTTTGTATAGTGCTAGCCCGGAATACTTCCTCAAAGACTGTTCTGTTCATCCACAGTATCCGGGAAAACGCTCACACCTAGGGCACATAGGAGAGGCATCCCTAGGTGGGAATACCACCTCTCCTCGCTTGACCATCCCTGTACAAGTCTTTGCTTCTGCCAAGTCTTCCTTCAGCTCTACAGCATTTTTGGATTTTGGATCAGCAGGTGATTTTAATGATGGTTCTTTCGTCCACAAATATCATCTTCCTGTTACTCGGCTTGCCAAGCCTTTGTTCATTTCCTCTGTGAACAAAATTTGGACTGTAAGGTGTTATTCCATACTGAGCCTCTCGCCATGCCAGTGGGTGTCTTGCATAAAGAAATGATTGAATTCTATGTACTGCCTCACTGTACTTCTGAGCTTCTTCTTGGCCTTCCATGGCTCCGACATCATTCTCCACAACTAGATTGGAGAACTGGAGAAATTATTTGCTGGGGACAGTTCTGTCAAAATCTTTGTCTCAGTCTAGATCAGCTTAAAGTTGTTTCTCGTCCTCCTTTGCCTGGTCTGCCTCCCCCTTACCAAGATTTCTCTGACATATTCTGCAAGAAACAGGCTGAGCCTCTGCCTCCACATTGTCCTTACGACTGCCCTATAGATCTTCTGCCTGGTACCACTCCTCCTCGTGGAAGGATATACACTCTATTGGTTCCTGAGACCAAATCCATGGCTGAGAATATCCAGGAGAATCTCCAAAAGGGATTTATTTGTAAGTCCTTTTCTCCTGCTGGAGCTGGTTTCTTCTTTGTAGGGAAGAAGGATGTCTCACTCCGTCCATGCATTGACTACAGGGGACTTAACAAAATCACGGTCAAGAACCCATATCCACTACCTCTTCTCTCAGAACTTTTTGACTATCTACATGGTGCCAAGGTCTTCTCCAAGTTGTACTTACGTGGAGCGTATACCTCATTCGTGTCCCCAAGGGAGATGAATGGAAAACGGCCTTCAATACACGTGATGGACATTTTGAGTATCTCATAATGCCTTTTGATCTCTGCAATGCTCCAGCCGTTTTTCAAGAGTTTGTCAATTATATTTTCCGTGATTTTTTCTACACCTGTGTTGTCGTATACTTAGGTGACATCCTGATCTTCTCTTCCAATTTAGAGGAGCATCGTACTCATGCTTGTTTGGTTCTTCAGAGACTACGGAAGAACCATCTCTACGCCAAACTGGAGAAATGTCTGTTCAAGAAGTCTAGTCTTCCGTTTTTTGGCTACATTGTCTCACATCGGGCCTGCAGATGGATCCAGATAAATTGTCTGCAGTATTGGATTGGCCTCATCCTTTGGCCTACATGCTATTCAATGCTTTCTGGGATTTGCTAACGATTATAGTTAATTTATCCCAAATTTTTCGTCCTTGGTTGCTCCAATTGTGGCTCTTACTAAGAAGGCTTCTAATCCTAAGTATTGGCCTCAAGAGGCTGGAGAGGCCTTCTCCCATTTAAAGTCTGCATCTGCCTCTGCTCCATTGCTTAGAAGACCTGATCCGGAGAGGCCCTTTGCTTTGGAGGTTGATGCTTCATCTATTGGAGCGGGTGCCATTCTTACTCAGAAAAACGCCAAGGGCAAGACTGTAACTTGTGGGTTCTTCTCCAAGACATTCTCTCCTGTTGAGAAGAATTACTCCATTGGAGATCATGAACTAGCTTTGGAGAAATAGCGACATTTATTGGAAGGTTCTTCTCATCCGGTCAGCATCTACTCTGACCATAAGAATCTTCTATACCTTCAGTCTGCTCAGCATTTGAACCCCCTCCAGGCAAGGTGGTCACTGTTCTTTATAGGTTCAACTTCTTCATCCACTTCCGTCCAGCAGACAAGAACATCGGGGCTGATGCTCTCTCCAGGTTCTCTGACGTCATTTGTTTGGGCTCCACGCCTAGACATATTATTCCTTCTGACCGTTTGATTCCTGCAGCTCCTGACGAAATTCTGCAAGTTCCTCCGAGATTGAGATGCAAGGTACTGAAATAGGGTAATTTTTCCTTGGCAGTAGGACATCCTGGAATATGCAAGACCCTACTTCTAATTTCCTGGTACTACTGGTTGCCCCATCTTGAACGTGATGTTTCTTATTTTGTTCCTGTGAAACTTGTGCCCATGACAAAACCCCTCGACAGAGACTTGCAAAACTCTTACAGCCTTTACCTATTCCGGAGACTCCCTGGTCCCATATTGCCATGGATTTCATTACCGATTTGCCACCATCTCATAATAACACTGTCATTTGGGCCATTTAAAATCGGTTTTCCAAGATGGCTCATTTCATTCCTCTACCAGGTCTTCCATCTGCTCCACAGCTGGCAAAGTACTTCTTGCTTCATGTCTTTCGTTTACACGGACTTCCTTAACATATCGTTTCGGATCATGGTGAGCAGTTTGTCTCTAAGTTCTGGCAAGATCTTTGTAACCGTCTGGACATCAAGCTGGACTTCTCCTCGACCTACAACCCTCAGTCCAAGGCTTCTTCACACATGAAGACGCAAGCTTATACATTAAAAATAGAAGACCTCCTCTGTCCTTCTCTCCTGGTGACATGGTGTGGTTTTCATCCAAGTACATCCGCTTCAAGATACCATGTTGGTCCTCGCTAACTTGGTCCCTAGCAGATTCTACAAAAAATGTCTCTTGTCTCCTACAAACTCCATCTACCTGCTACATTACAAATTCCCAATCCCTTCCACGTCTCTCTCCTCAAGCTTCTTGTCATAAATCGGTTTTCTGAGAAGAATATTGTCCTCACACCTGTCTCCGGCTCTTCTGACGTCTACAAAGTTAAACAGATTCTTGCCACTAAAACCGTGAGAGGTAAACAATTTTTTCTGGTCGTGAGAAGAGATCTTGGGAGCCTGAGGAGAATATCCTAGACCGTGACCTTCTCAGGAGTTTTCTGAGTCGTAAAAGGAGGGGGAGACCAAAAGGGGGGGTCCCATTACCTGCTGCTGCTGGCGGGGTTGGGATTTGCATCGCAGGATGCACCCGCATACGGATCCCAGTCTGTCACTCACCAGGTGCTCCTGTATAAGTTGCTGGTACAGCAGTCCCTGCCTTTTCAAGTGGACACTCAAAGCATGGGGGTGCGCTGAGAGGCAGGGGCTGGGACAGGTGGTAGCTGGTCTCGCGGAGGACCATAGTTTACACTGCAGCAATTATACACTATTGGAGCTGGAATTACCGCGGCTGCTGACACCAGTCTTGCCCTCCAATAGGTCCTCTTTTTTAAAACTCACACCTCTCTACTCATCATCATATATTACCACTGGAATTACCGCAAGAATCCAATGAAACAGGTTGGAACGATAACAATGAACCATAACTGATTAAATGAAACATTTACAGTTCCACACAGAGCAAGACAGTCGGGGGGGGGGGGGGGGGGGGTTGCCCTAAGAGGCATGGGCTGGAACAAGTGATAGCTCCCCTTACGGGGGACCGCCAGCTCTACGCACACCAGACACATATTGTCTCTGAACAAGGAGTCCAGTTCGTCTCCAAATTCTGGAGGGCACTCTGCTCGCAACTTCAAGTTAATTTGGATTTCTCCTCTGCCCATCACCCCCAGTCTAATGGTCAAGTTGAGAGGGTGAATCAGATTTTGGGGGAACATCTTCGCCACTTTGTCTCCACCCGCCATGACGACTGGTCTGATCTTCTACCCTGGGCTGAGTTCTCGTACCACCATAGGGATACTGAATACACAGGAACTTCACCCTTCTATGTAGTCTATGGACTTCATCCTCGTCCTCCTCTACCCTTACCTTCTTCCTCCGGAGTCCCTATGGCTGATGAACTAGTACGGGACTTCACCTCCATTTGGAAGAAGACTTGTCTCTCCCTTCTTCGTGCCACGACCCGTATGGAATCTCAAGCAGACAAGAAAAGGTGTCCTCCTCCTGAATTTTCATCCAGCGACAAGGTATGGCTTTCATCTAAATATATCCACTTCAGAGTACCTTGCTACAAACTGGGACCACGCTATTTGGGGCCTTTCAAGGTCAAGAGACATCTTAATCCAGTGGCATATACGCTACATCTGCCTTCCTCCTTCCGGATCCCAAATTCTTTCGACGTCTCCCTCCTGAAACCAGTCATCTATAACTGCTTCTCTAAAAAGGACATTTCTCCCACTCCCATCTCTGGCACCTCTGATGTATATTCTGTCAAGGAAATTCTGGACTCCAAGCTCATCAGAGGTAAACATTTCTTTCTTGTAGATTGGGAGGGATTCGGTCCTGAAGAGAGGTCTTGGGAGCCACAGGATAACATCCTGGATCAGGATCTTCTCAAAAGGTTCTCGAGCCGAAAAAGAGGGGGAGACCAAAGGGGGGTACTGTGACATGATGCGCTCTGGCCACAGACACTGGCTATGAGCGCAGCATCCCCGTGTCCTTGACTGCCGGCGGGGCCGGTATTCGCCTAGCGGAATGCTCCCGCATGTGAATCCTGGCCCGTCTCTTACCTCACTCCGCTTCCGCAGCTGCTTCCTCTCAGCCCAGGCGCGAGCATCCCTGTAGGGAGCGCGTCGTAGCTTTGAAATTTAACTCCTTAATGATAATGGACGTAAATGTACGTCAAGGTGACGTGGTACTTAACGTACCATGATGACCAGCAGCCAGGGACTCGCCGGTAATGGTGGACATCCGTGATCGCGCGGATGTCCGCCATTAACCCCTCAGATGCTGTGATCAATACAGATCACTGCATCTGCGGCAGTGCGCTACTTTAAATGGTAGATCGCATCCCCAGCAGCGCTGCCGCGGTGATCCGATCATACAGCATGCCGGCCGGAGGTCCCCTAACCTGGCTCCGGTCATCTCCTGGGATCTTCTGACCTGGTTTGAGATCGAGCAGACCAGAGCAGAAGATCACCGATAAAACTGATCAGTGCTGTGCCCTATGCATAGCACTGAACAATATTAGCAATCAAATGATTGCTATAGATAGTTCCCTATGGGGAATATTAAAGTGTAAAACTGAAAGTAATTTTTTTTTTTTTTAAAGTACAAACATTTCTAAAAATCCCCTCCCCCAATAAAAATGTAAAATGTCCTTTCTTCCCATTTTACCCCCATAAAGTGTAAAGAAAAACAACAAATTAATACACATATTTGCTATCAACGCGCGTGTAAATGTCTGAACTATTAAAATATAGTGTTATTGATCCCGTACGGTGAACGGCGTGAACGCAAAAATAAAAAAAATCGCAAAATTGCTGCTTTTCACATTTTATTCAAAAAAATAATAATTAAAAAATTAATAAAAGTTTTATTAACACAAATGTGGTATCAATAAAAAGTAAAGATCATGGCGCAAAAAATTAGCCCTTATACTGCCGCTTATACAGAAAAATGAAAAAGTTATAGGTCGTCAAAATAGAAGGATATCAAACATTCTAATTTGGTTTAAAAGTTTGCAATTTTTTTAAGCACAACAATAATGGAAAACCATACATATTATGGTAAAATGAGTGATGTCATTATGCAGGACAAATGGTCACACAAAAAGCAAGCCCTCATACTAGTCTGTGGATGAAAATATAAAAGAGTTACAATTTTTAGACAAGGAGGAAAAAACGAAAATGCTAAAATAAAATTGGCCTGGTCCTTAAGGTCAAAATGGGCTTGGTCCTTAAGGGGGTTAAAGGGCCAGTGCGCCCATAATTAGTGAATTCACCTGTCACCATGTTATAAGTTATTTGCACCTCCCATGCCCCCCTGCCGGATCTTTAGTGCTCATTGCCTAAGAGAAAGCGTACCCATTGCCTGTTTTGCCTACCTGTGTTTCCTGACCTTCCTGCTACGTTTTTTGACTCCTAATCTTTGCCGCCTGCCTAGACCTTCTGCTATGTTGACTACGCCTCTGCCTCATCCTCCGGTACCCCGCTTTGCCCAGTTACCTGTGTGGTTAAGCCGTATTGGGGGTAGTGACCTGGGTGTCGCCTGCCACAGCAAATCCCTGTGAAGATCAGCGGCACCTTAGACTCCGCTCTCCGATACGGTCCGAGTCATCAGCCACACAGGGAGAGGATCCACATCCAGTTTCGTTACAGCCCGCATTCAGGTGCGTGACAATTATTAGCAACATGTTATATTAAAAAATTCTGCTTTTCATTATTTTAATGTACCGTATTTATCGGGGTAAACCACGCACCGGCCTATAACACGCACCCTCATTTTACCAAGGATATTTGGGTAAAAAAAGTTTTTTACCCAAATATCCATGGTAAAGTGAGGGTGCGTGTGTGTGCATGCGTATACCCCGATACACCCCCAGGAAAGGCAGCGGGAGAGAGGCCGTCGCTGCCTGCTTCTCTCCCCTGCCTTTCCTGGGGTCTAGAGCCCTGCTGCCGCCGTTTCTTTACCACTGGCTATCGGCGCCGCTGCCCGTTCTCTCCCCCTGACTATCTGCCCATTGCCGGCGCCGATAGCCAGGGGGAGAGAAGCGGCGCTGGCAATGGGGCAGCAGCGCCGATAGCCAGGGGGAGAGAAGGGGCAGCGGCACCCATTACCGGCGCCGCTGCCTCGTTGTCTCCCCCCATCCCCAGTTGCATAATTACCTGTTGCCGGGGTCGGGTCCGCGCTGCTTCAGGCCTCCGGTGTGCGTCCCATGAGTCGTTGCTATGCGCTGCACGGTGCGGCGCAATGACAAGTGACGTCATTGCGCCGCGCCGTGCAGCGCATAGCAACGGCGCAGGGGACACACACCAGAGGCCTGAAGCAGCGCGGACCCGACCCCGGCAACAGGTAATTATGCAACCGGGGATGGGGGAAAGCAACGGGGCAGTGGGTGCCGCTGCCCCTTCTCTACCCCTGTCTGTCGGCGCCGCTGCCCCATTGCCGGCGCCGCTTCTCTCCCCCTGGCTATCGGCGCCGGCAATGGGGCACCGGCACCGATAGTCAGGGGGAGAGAAGGGCCAGCAGCAGGGCTCTAGACCCCAGGGAAGGCAGGGGCAGAGAAGCCGGCAGTGCTGGCGGTCTCTGCACCTGCAAAGCCGCTGCAGTTCATTGATTTAAAGGGCCCGCGTTAAATCATTGAACTGCAGCGACTTATCGGCGTATAACACGCAGGTAGACTTTAGGCTAAAAATTTTTGCCTAAAAAGTGCGTGTTATACGCCGATAAATACGGTAATAAACTAATATGTTCTTTTACAAATATTTGGAAACAAATGTTCTTTTAGTCTAACATCCTGGGCTCCATAAGTTAGACGACCTGATATCAGTAAAAAAAACTATTGTATTTTTCTCGTATGACAGAAAGCTATATGCCATGCCTATGATTCCTAATTCCATTATACCCTGTGAACAGTACCCATTGGCTCCTTTCTTTAAAGGGCATATGTGATCAGGAAATGATCTATTGTGTAAATCAAGTTTTTTTAACCAATTTTCGTAATATTCTTTTTTAATTTTTCATTTTGCTATCTATGTTATCAAATAATCCTGAAATCTTGCAGTACTTATTTTGACCATTAAGCCTAAAACTAAGCTGAGACTCTTGATACGCCTGTGATCATAAGGAGGAGGCTGCTGGAAAGTGATGTCTATAGCATAACAGTGAAAAGTGACACCAGTATATAGAGAAGACAAAATGTGATGTTCACATTTCAGCCTCCCCCTCTCTGTAGAACAACCTCTTTAACCCCTTCATATCCCAGGAATTTTTTTTTCACTCACATATTTTTGCTCCTCACATTCTAAGACCCATAATTTTTTTTTTCCACTGACAAAGTTGTCTTAAGGCGTCCTTTTGGTGGGACACATTGTACTTTTCATTATTGCACTTTAATCATATAATGTGTTTCAGAGGCAGAAAAAAAAGATATATGTAAGGCAAAATGAAAAAAAATGAATTTGCCAATTTATAGGGTAATACCGTATTTATACCACGCACCGGCCTATAACACGCACCCTCATTTTACCACGGATATTTGGGTAAAAATTTTTTTTTACCCAAATATCCATGAAAAAATGAGGGTGCGTGTGTGCGCGTGTATACCCCGATATACCCCCAGGAAAGGCAGGGGGAGAGAGGCCGTCGCTGCCCGCTTCTCTCCCCCTGCCTTTCCTGGGGTTTAGAGCGCTGCAGTCGGCCCTTCTCACCCCTTGGTTATCGGCGCCGCTGCCCGTTCTGTCCCCCTGACTATCGGTGCCGGCGCCGATAGCCAGGGGGAGAGAAGGGGCAGCGGCACCCATTGCCGGCGCCGCTGCCCCGTTGCCTCCCCCCATCCCCGGTGGCATAATTACCTGAGTCCGGTCCGCGCTGCTCCAGGCCTCCGTCGTGCGTCCCCAGCGTCGTTGCTATGCACGGCGCGGCGCTCTGTCGTCATGCGCCGCGCCGTTCAGCGCATAGCAATGACGCCGGGGACGCGCGACGGAGGCCTGGAGCAGCGGAGCAGCGCTGACCGGACTCAGGTAATTATGCCACCGGGGATGGGGGGAGGCAACGGGGCAGCGGCGCCGGCAATGGGTGCCGCTGCCCCTTCTCTCCCCCTGGCTGTCGGCGCCGCTTCTCTCTCCCTGGCTATCGGCGCCGGCACCGATAGTCAGGGGGACAGAACGGGCAGCGGCGCCGATAACCAGGGGGTGAAAAGGGCCGACAGCAGCGCTCTAGACCCCAGGAAAGGCAGGGGGAGAGAAGCGGGCAGCGACGGCCTCTCTCCCCCTGCCTTTCCTGGGGGTGTATCAGCGTATAACACGCACACAGACTTTAGGCTAAAAATTTTAGCCTAAAAAGTGCGTGTTATACGCCGATAAATACGGTAATTTTTTCAGGGTTCACAAAAGAGTAAATCTGACATGCTTTCTTTATTCTATGGGTCAGTAAGTTTCCAATGATATTAAACTTGGATATTTTTTGTTTCATGTTAAGGTAAAAAAAAAATTGATAACTTATTTTTTGCATCATGAGCTGTAGTTTTTAACAGTATACTTTTGCTTTATACAGTATACTACTTTTTCCGTATATATGAATTTTTGATCACTTTCTATTACCTTTTTTTCTGTGATTACAAAGCAGCAAAAAAACTGGATAACCCTTAGAGTCAATCCAAATGTATATCACAGCCCTATAGACTCTAGTAGCAGATATAATTAAAAATTATAAACTTTATTGATATACCTTAAAAATGTAAATCAAAAACTTATCAAAAAAAGTGACTACTGTGATGTGACACACTATGTGCAAAAATAATCACAACACCTGAAAAATCACTGTGCCAGTCCCAAGTCAATGCTGACAAATGGACTAATAGCCTGTAAATATCAACAGTGGTGGGTTCAGGGTAAACCACTGGTCCCCCAGGATAGACAGACCGACATACACCTGACAAGCACAATATCTCTCACACGATGAGTAGCAACCATATGTTATCCCATCAAGGATTGCTCTACCTCTTCTCAATGTAACAGACATCAATATATGTTATATGTTTGTGAGATATGTAACTCACCACAGACACTTCAGGTGTGCACCTTAAATTATACCACCTACTGTGCAATACAAAGTAAGTGAAATAATAAAAAGGACATTACAATTTTCCCTGTTCTGACGCGTTTCCCCCCCATTTTGTCTGGGTTTCTCAAGGAACCTGCGGGTTAGTCCTAATAATTGGACTGATGTCACATCAACGAGGCCCGTATACTGATAATAACGATGAACCTCGTCTTGATGTGCATCACGGATACGTCAGGCGAGCGCCCAAATGGGTATGTTATTCAATATTCAATATGGCAGACGTATTGAATAACATACCCATTTGGGCGCTCGCCTGACGTATCCGTGATGCACATCAAGACGAGGTTTATCGTTATTATCAGTGTACGGGCCTCAGCATTGACTTGGGACTGGCACAGTGATTTTTCAGGTGTTGTGATTATTTTTGCACATAGTGTGTCACATCACAGTAGTCACTTTTTTTGATACGTTTTTGATTTACATTTTTAAGGTATATCAATAAAGTTTCTAAGTTTTAATTATATCTGCTACTAGAGTCTATAGGGCTGTGATATACTTTTTTTCTGTGACCAAAAACCAGCAAATTTTTTATTTTTTTGCATTTACTCCTTTCACCATGCATCAGGAATGTCATAATGTAAAAGTTCGGACAATTACACACGCAACGGTACCAAATATGTTAATTTAATTACATTTTTTTAACTGTGTCTTATTTGAAAAATGGGAAAAGTTGTGGGGATTTGAATCCTTATTAGGGGGAGATTTCTTTTATATTTAAAAAAAATGTTTTTCCTTTTTTTACACATGTCTAGGGGCCTATTATAAGCAATCATTAGATGGCTTACATAGATCAATGTAATCCTCCCTGAACTGAACTATCACCTCCCAGTCTAGCAAGGGTGGATTTATGGACATACTTATGGACTGGAGTTGCCTGAGGCTTTCTATCTTCTGTTATCCTCTTCTTATACGAATGGGGTCCGTGGGCTCACTTGACTCTTCTTCCCACTGCAGACTTGGTTCTGACTTGCTAGATGACCTGGTCAGCGGGATCCTGTGAAGGGTATTGTCGCTCTTGAACAGATTAGTACTGCAACAGGATTTCCTCAGGTCTGTCCGCATGTAGTGAGGTACAGGTCCACAGTAGAGGTCCGAAGGTGAACTCCACTCTCTCTTCTCTCCTCTCTGAACTGAATTAGCTCCTCCCAGTCTAGCCAGACTTGGGGGAGCAGGGCAGTAGCTCTAATTGGCTGAAGCAGACATGTGATCCCTTTAGCATCCTCTTGCATAAACAAGTGAACCATTTAGGGCCCAAAAGCATAAAAGTGCATTAACAGTACACTACAGTGCAATAAATAATACATTTAAACTAGAGGAGTGGACCACGAGCAGATACGCTAGGGGACATCCATCTGACAGGTCAGGAAGACATGTGTGTTCTGCACAGGGACACCACAATGGAGCTGCCGATGGGTCCCTTAGACCCTAGGGATTACCGCCATGTTAATGTTTAAATGCTTTGGTTGCTATTGATCACAACATTTACCCATTTAAATGACGAACATCGGAATCAGCTCCAATGTCTGTCATTACCAGCAGATGCCAGCTGCTGATAGCAGCAAGGATCTGCAGGTTATATTCTCCTCAGCCGACCCATGACGTATTGGTACGTCACAGGTCAGGAAGGGGTTAAATGTCATAGAAGATACCCAGTAACTTTTCTCATTTATTTCAGTGGGGCAGCTTCTCTCTATTGTTGTCTATATCAAAGCGCTTGCCCTATATTCGTAGGACTTGTAAATCAAGTTTTCTTGTTTGCATCTTATTTTTTTCAAGAATTTTTGTGATGTTTTTTCTCATTTTCAGTATGTTTACTATCTACTAAAATAACTGTAAAATCTTGTAGTATTTGTTTTGACCACTGAGCCGAAAACTAAGCTGAGACATCTTGATTTGTCTATGATCATAAGGAGGAGGCTGCTGGAATGTGATGGCTACAGCATGACAGTAAAAGGCAACACCAGTACATAGAGAAGACAAAAGGTTATGTTCACATCTCAGCCTCCCCATCCCTGTAGAATGACCTCTTCAAAGGTTACAGAGTATACCCAGTTACCTTTTCTCATTTATATCAATAGGACAGTTTATGTCTATTGTTGACTATAATCATAGGGCTTGCTGTGAAAAACAGATCAGGCAAGATGGGTGTCCTTATTATAATGTACAAATATTTAAATAAGAAACATTACAATGAGAAGCATGTTCTAGATTAAAAGTGACATCTTCCTTACAGTTTTGGGGCATTTCCATTTTGAATAAAGTGGGGCTCAAAATTATCGAAATGTGTTTGTTTTCTGGCCCACTCTGTTACTTCAAAATATTTGGCTGCAAACATTACAGAGGTACACATAGTTTATTTTAGTAGTAGGAGTAATGTATTCTTCCTGCTTCATAGAATAAAGATAAGTCATCTCTACAGCTCTATGCTTTTCGATTTTCCTGCCGCCTTTGGTACAGATGCTATGTTAGTATGGACACACAATACAGTCGTATAAACTGAACATGAAAGACTGTCATTTGTTTCAAGAAGTGCCTTTAAGATGATATTTTCTGATGGGATTAGATACAGATTTTTTTTCTTTACTTTGACTGCTGAGATGGATTATTAATATATGTGTCAATATGAAATATGGAACATATGTAATATACATTGCAGTGTATTTTTCACCAGGCTACACCTGTTGAATTCCTCAAGCCTCTAAGAAAATCACTGCCAGATGAAGTTATATTCTTTTAATTTTTTAAGTCAGAACAATTTTTTTTTAAATCATAATAATTGCTCTGGAATGTACAATATTCGTCGCTTCTGGAGAAAAACTGCCGGCACATAGTGTAGCTCGCGAATATTCGCATTGCAAATTTTATTCACGAATATCGCATATTCGCGAATTTGCGAATATTCGCGAATATAGCACTATATATTCGTAATTACGAATATTGTTTTTTTTTTTGTAATTTTTTTTTTTTTACAGTGACCATCCCTCTCTGGTTCCAGCTTGTGTGGTGTAAAGAAGGCTATAATACTACTGTGTGAGACTGGCGTGTGAATTTTCGCATATGCGAAAAGTTACATATGCAAATTTTCGCATTTGCGAATTTTCGCTTATGCTAATTATGGTTTATGTAAATTTTCGTATATGCTAGTTTTTGCATACGCGAATTTTTACACATGCGAAAATAAACGCGAATATGCGAATTTAGCGAATATATGACGAATATTCGTCCATATATTCGCGAAATATCGCGAATTCGAATATGGCCTATGCCGCTCAACACTACCGGCACATACATCTACATTTATGCCAAAATACATACTTGGTAAGGGAGGAAAATATAACATTAAAAAAGAATGCACTTAAAAGAAAACTCCAATTTTGAACAATGAAATACAGTTAATATCTAATTAAAATTGACAGTATTTTATTGCTTCATGTATTCAGTAAATATATTTGCCATTTTATGACGCATTCAACTGATGCCATACGCATGAAATAGTTACTGGCCAAATGCTTGTGCGGCAGACAGTTATCTTTCTTGATCCCACATACATGAAATGGCATTGATGTAGTTTAAAAAAAAGAATAATTTGGTGGGGGGAAGCCGGTGCCAGACTCTTCTGGTTATGGCTTAGCTTTTAAGAGAGAAATAACCTGGCAGTTGGAAAGTAAAGAAGAACTCCTGTTTCTAAAAACATATTCTCTATCCTAAGAAAGGAGGATAAGTGTCTGATTGCAGGGTGTCAAACCGCTTCCCCCCCCCCCCCCCTGCGATCTCCTGAACTGCGCCCCTGCTCTCTGCATGAAAAGAGCAATGTCGATAACAGCACGTAGCTGTGGCCAAGATGCCTCCTCCATACAACTCTTGGCAGAGCCGGAGTTTGGCGAGTGCAGAGCTCTGGCTCTCCCGTAAAGCTGAATGGAGGGGGCGTGTCGCCCCCCCCCCCCCCCCCCCCCACACACACACACAATATGGCACTTATGTCCTATTCTTAGGATATGGGATGAGTTTTCTTTTTTTTTAAACAGGAGTTCTCCTTTAATATTTCCAATTCTTCTCTTCCCCTATTTCTTGAGTTGGGTCAGAGTCAGGACACCCCTGTACACATTAGATGGTTTACCAGTAACATAGGAAATGGTGGGTCTGGCTGGTCCATGTTTAACCCCTTAAGGACAGCGGGCATATTCATCGCCCCTGTTTAAAAGCCCTTAACCCCTTAAGGACTCAGCGTTTTTAATTTTAGTTTTTTCCTCCATATTATGGCTTATTTTTTGCGCCACCAATTCTACTTTGCAGTGACATTAGTCATTTTACCCAAAAATCCGCAACGAAACGGAAAAAAAATCTTCAAAATTGAAGAAAAAACGCTGTTTTGTAACTTTTGGGGACTTCCGTTTCTACGCAGTGCATTGTTTGGTAAAAATGACACCTTATCTTAATTGTGTAGGTCCATACGGTTAAAATGATACCCTACTTATATATTTTTGATTTTGTCGATCTTCTGGAAAAAATCATAACTGCAAGTAGGAAAAATGTACACGTTTAAAATGTCCTCTTCTGACCCATATATACGTTTTTAATTTTTCCGCGTTCGAGGTGGTCTGAGGGCTAATTTTTTGTGCCGTGAACTGAAGTTTGTATCGGTACCATTTTTGTTTTGATCACTTTTTATAAATTTTTTAATGGTATAAAAAGTGACCAAAAATACGCTATTTTGGAATTTGAAATTTTTACGTGTACGTCATTGACCGTGCTGTTTAATTAATGATATATTTTTGTAGTTCGGACATTTACGCATGCGGCAATACCACATATGTTTATTTTTATTTACACAGTTTTTTTTAATGGGAAAAGGGAGTGATTCAAACTTTTATTAGTGAATGGGTTAAATCATCTTTATTAACACTTTTTTTTTTAACTTTTTTGCAGTGTTATAGCCCCCATAGAGGGCTATAACACTGCACACACTGATCTTTTACACTGATCACTGGCATGTATTAACATGCCATTGATCAGTGTTATGGGCACTTGACTGCTCCTGCCTGGATCTCAGGCACGGAGCAGTCATTCGCCAATCGTCCCGAACACCCTGACTGAGCTGCTGGGATACTTTCAGTTTCACTTCAGGCTGAAGGGTTAATACAGGGCATCACCGCAATTGGTGATGTCCTGTATTAGCCATGGGTCCCGGCCGTTGATGGCCACCGGGACCGTACCCGATATGATGCGGGGTCACCCGCGTGAATATATGCCCTGCGTCGTTAAGGACTATGGGTACATCCGTGGGGATTCAGCAGGCATCCCGACACATCGCCAAGGGGGGTCCTGAGACTCAATTCAGACCGGCAATCTGCGGCGATTCCGGGTCATACGGGTCTCCGGTGACCTGCTAAATAAGGGGGATCGGGAGTGTCCAAGACACCCATGATCCCCCTGAAGGGATAGGAGTGAGGTGGCAGGGGTGCCACCGCTCCTATCCCTGCTATTGGTCAGTCAAAAGTGACCGACCAATAGCAGATCGGGGGCGTTAAAGTTCGGTTCCCCCGTTCTGCCCACCCACAGTAGTCTGGGCAGAACGGGAACCGACGGTGACCGGCGCAGGAGGTCACTTATCATCGGCGGTGGCAGCGGGCAGCGATCGGTGGTGATCACGTGCGGCTGGCTCCCTGGTGCAGACTACGGAAGTCGGTGAGTTGCCTAGCAACATATGGAGGGCTACAGTTTGGAGACCACTATACAGTGGTCTCTAAACTGTAGCCCTCCAGATGTTGCAAAACTACAACTCACAGCATGCCCAGACAGCTGTTTGGGCATGCTGGGATTTGTAGTTTTGCAACAGCTGGAGGGCGACAGTTTGGAGATTACTGTGCAGTGATCTCTAAACTGTGGCCCTCTAGATCTTGCAAAACTACAACTCCCAGCATGCCCACACAGGATTTGTAGTTTTGAAACATCTGCAGGACCACAGTTTGGAGATCACTGTGCGGTGGTTTCTGAACCGTGGCCCTCTAAATCTTGCAAAACTACAACTCCCAGCATGCTGGAAGTTGTAGTTGTGTACCTCCAGCTGTTGCATAACTACATTTCTCAGCATGCCCTTCGGTGATCAGTATATGCTGGGGGTTGTAGTTTTGCAACAGCTGGAGGCACACTGGTTAGAAAACAAAGATTAGGGAACAGAACCTAACTGAAGGTTTTCCAACCAGTGTGCCTCCAGCTGTTGCAAAAGTACAACTCCCAGCACTCAAGGTCTGTCAGTACATTCTGGGAGTTGTAGTTTTGCAACAGCTGGAGGTTTGCCCCCCCCCCCCATGTGATTGTGCAGGGTACATTCACACAGGTGGGTTTACAGTGAGTTTCCTGCTTCAAGTTTGAGCTGTGGCAAATTTTCTGCCGCAGCTCAAACTCCTAGCATAAGCTCACCGTAAACTCCCGCCAGTGTGAATGTACCCTAAAAACACTCCACTACACTAACACATAATAAAGGGTAAAACACTACATAAACACCCCCTTACACTGTCCCCCTCCCCCCCCCCCCCAGTGTTTCCAAAATCAAGCCTCCAGCTGTTGCAAAACAACAACTCCCAGCATTTCCGGACAGCCACTGACTGTACAGGCATGCTGGAAGTTTAGCAACAGCTGGAGGAACCCTGTTTGGGAATCACTGGTGTAGACTACCCCATGTCCACCCCCATGCAATCCCTAAAATAGTCCTCAAATGCGCATGACGCTCTCTCACCCCCCAAAATTTGTAATCCCATTTCTTCTGAGTAAGAACATACCCCATGAAGGCCACATGTGTTTACAAAGCCCCCATAGTGCCAGAACAATGGACCCCCCACATGTGACCCCATTTTGAAACTACACCCCTCATGTAATGTAATAAGGGGTACAGTGAGCATTTACGTCCCACAGGTGTCTCTGACAGATTTTTGGAACAGTGGTCCTTGAAAATGAAAAATGGGGTCCACTGTTCTGGCACCATAGGGGCTTCCTAAATATGACATGCCCCCCCAAAACCATTTCAGCAAAATTTGCTTTCCAAAAGCCAAATGTGACTCCTTCTCTTCTGAACATTGTAGTATGCCATCACAGCACTTGATGTACACACATGGGGTATTTCCATACCCAGAAGAGATGGGGTTACAAATTCTAGGGGGGAATTTTCTCCTAATACCCCTTGTAAAAATGTGAAATTTGGGGGAAAAACTGCATTTTAGTGAAAAAAATTTATTTTCATTTACACTTTAACAAAAAGTCGTCAAACACCGGTGGGGTGTTAAGGCTCACTGTACCCCTTTTTATTTTCCTTGAGGGGTATAGTTTCCAAAATAGTATGCCATGTGTTTTTTTTTTGTCACCATAGGGGCTTCCTAAATCTGACATGCCCCCCAAAAACCATTTCAGCAAAATTCCCTCTCCAAAATCCCATTGTCGCTCCTTCCCTTCTGAGCCCTCTAGTGCAGCCACGGAGCACTTTACATGCTCATATAAGGTATTTCCTAACTCGAGAGAAATTGGGTTACAAATTTTGTGGGGATTTTTCTCCTTTTACCCCTTGTAAAAATTTAAAAAATGGCTCTACAAGAACATGCCAGTCTAAAAAATGAAGATTTAGAATTTTCTCCTTCACTTAGCTGCTATTCCTGTGAAACACCTAAAGGGTTAACAAACTTTCTGTTTGTTATTTTGAATACTTTGAGGGTTGCAGTTATTATAATGGGGTAATTTATGGGGTATTTCTAACATGAAAGCCCCTCAAATCCACTTCAAAACTGAACTGGTCCCTAAAAAATTTAGATTTTGAAATTTTCGTTAAAAATTTGAAAATTGCTGCTGAACTTTGAAGCCCTCTGATGTCTTCCAAAAGTAAAAACATCTCAACTTTATGATGCAAACATAAAGTAGACATATTGTATATGTGAATCAATATATAATTTATTTGGAATATCCATTTTCCTTACAAGCAGAAAGTTTCAAAGTTAGAAAAATGCTTAATTTTCATGAAATTTGGGGATTTTTCACCAAGAAAGGATGCAAGTAACGACAAAAATTTACCACTATGTTTAAGTATATGTCACGAAAAAACAATCTCGGAATCAGAATAAACAGTAAAAGCATTCCAGAGTTATTAATGCTTAAAGTGACAGTGGTCAGAATTGCAAAAAAGGGCTCAGTCCAGGGGTATTCCAGAAAAATTTTTTTTTTGTTTTTTTACATCAACTGGCTCCATAAAGTTAAACAGATTTGTAAATTACTTCTATTAAAAAATCTTAATCCTTCCAATAATTATCAGCTACTGAAGTTGAGTTGTTCTTATCTGTCTGGCAACAGTGCTGCTGACATCTCTGCTTGTCTCAGGAACTGCACAGAGTAGAAGAGATTGCTATGGGAATTTGCTTTTACTCTGGACAGCTCCCAAGACAGGTGTCATCAGAGAGCACTTAGACAGAAAATAACAACTCAACTTCAGCAGCTCATAAGTACTGAAAGGATTAAGATTTTTTAATAGAAGTAATTTACAAATCTGTTTAACTTTCTGGAGCCAGTTGATAATCAGCAGAACAAAAGGGAGGCAATGCTTGCTGGTGCTGGACCCCCACTGATCCAGAAAGGGGAATAAAATTATCCCTAGAGTGAAGTGCATAGCCACTTCTGTTATGGGTCCTTCAGAAATGGAGAAATATTTGGTGGTCCCATAGAAATTGAATGGAGCATTGGCTGCACACGAGCCCTGCAATCCATTCATTGAAGGGACAACTTTGAGTCCTTTCTCAGGATCGTAGGGAGTGCCTGTGGTCGGACTCCCATCGATCAACTTGTTGTTTGCTCTCTTTTGCTATGGATAGGGAATAACAAGCTGAGATGAGAAACTTTTTTTTTTTCAAGAATGAATGTGATTTTATTTCATAAATTGATATAACTGTACAAATCCTCTCTCTTACATGGGTGCTTGCATTGTTTTTGATGGCCTATCCAGCAGATAGGCCGTTAATATGTTATTTGTGGGGGTTTAAAAACACACGTCTACAGTAAAAATAGATGAAAGCAGACGGCTCTATACATTGAGTAATTATTATGCTGGGTTACTGCTCTCTTTCCCTACACTTCAATGGTAAGTAGTCTGCAGCAACCCAGCATGGCCTCTACTCAGTGTACAGAACCATCTGTTACCATCTTCTGTTACTGTATAGGTGGGCGCCACAGCTCTAACAGCTGATCGGTACAGATGCCAGTTGTCAGATTCCCACTAACCAGATTTTGATGGCTTATCCTGAGAAAAGGCCATCAAAAAGGATATTGGAAAACCCTTTTAAAACTAGTGCAGAATTGTATGACAGTAAATACCACCCCATTACTGCACATGCAGGGGGAGCAGCCAAGCTGGCCGACAACACCCACGCTGCCAAGCCAAGTTCCCTTGGCCCTATTTACTGTATTAACTCTATTTCATGTACCCATAAGTGCTTATGTTAAAGATTTATTGTATTATGCATATGATAAAAAAAAAGCTTTATCCTCTAGGTTATGGTTACAATGGTCTTTATAAAGCAGATAATTCTTTTTTTAATATTATGACAAAAAAAAAAAGGAAAAAGAGGCCCAAAGGACGGTTTTTGGCATAAAATAGAGCTATAATTTTACTAGCCATGGTTTTGAGAAACAGAAGGCAGAACACTATAAACTTTAGTAATAAAACAGACAAAACAATAAAAGAAATAAAGGATAAACAAAAAACAAAAATTTTACAGAAACAATAAAGCTGTTTCCTGTGGATTCCACTGTGCGTGTTCTGGCAGTTAATTATTCTCAAGGAATTGCGCTGGGTGTTTACTATCTATTACATTCACCCAAAGCAGAGAGAAGGACGTGTCTGTAGAATTATAACTCTGTGGACATTCTATAGGCTGTGAAAGTAGTAAGTTCTCTTATTTCATTTTGGTAGTAATTACACTGCTCAAAAAATAAAAAATAAAGGGAACACTTAAACACCACAATGTAACTCCACGTCAATCACACTTCTGTGAAATCACACTGTCCTCTCAGGAAGCAACACTGATTGACAAGCAAATTCACATGCTGTTGTGCAAATGGAACAGACAACAGGTGGAAATTATTAGCAATTAGCAAGACACCCCCCAATAAAGGAGTGGTTCTGCCGGTGGTGACCAGAGAGCACTTCTCATTTCCTATGCTTCCTGGCTGATGTTTTGGTCACTTTTGAATGCTGGCGGTTCTTTCACTCTAGTGGTAGCATGAGACGGAGTCTACAACCCACACAAGGGGCTCAGGTAGTGCAGCTCATCCAGGATGGCACATCAATTCGAGCTGTGGCAAGATGGTTTGCTGTGTCTTATGCAATTCTGGCTACTGAAGAATGAGACCTTTGTCTTGACCGCGTATAGCCCTGTTTGCCATCTTTATCTACTTCTATCAGCACCTTTATCATTATCGGATACCCACGATACAGCCCTCTGCAGCGCTGCAGTACCCTCATCTTGGATTACTATTGGGATCGCGAGCGCGATCCAGCACGAGGACGCCAGCTCACTTACCTGTTTATACCATCCAGCAAATGCTACGGCCGGACGCAGATCCGTGCCCACCTGTACCCCGCCGGGACCGCTGGAGCAACCACCTCTGGGCCGGAGGCAGCTCTGTGCCAGCTCCGAGCGCCATCATTACCGCAGGACAGCGTGAACTACATCCCGTTGCGGACTACAGGTACCACACTGTATGTACAGCGTTTTCGGAAACTCCTTTAAAACATTGTGAACAAGTCTGGCACTCTATATATCATTACCTGCTGCACGGACATCACTTTATTATAGACTATTTCTTTAGCAAATTGACATTCATTTAAAGGTGGCTGATTGTGATATATAATTTTGCATATCATCATTTTATATATTTTTTATTAGTATATGTTTTTAACAGTTGTAATACATCTCGTGCAAGGGCCCTGCACTGATGTATATTACATTATGAATAAATGTGTTATATCTTTTTTATGTTTCCAACTTTGATTCAGGACTATTAAGGAATATATATCTAATTTCCATCTTTGAATTCACTACAGTATTATTTTTATCATTTTTAGAATTTCTTAATTTTTCATTTCATCCATTTCCATCTCTTTTCTATTTTTCTTTCCTATTTTCTCATTTCTTATTTCTACTGGCTCTAGAGGACTGGTTCTTGTATACACTTGTTGTTATACATCCTTTTTCTATATATACCTTTAGGTCTGTGGGGTATAGACCTACCCAGTTAACCTCGAGTCAGCCCTGGCTGAGTGAGCTACACAATTATTTTTGTTGGGTTTGCTGTGTCTGTCAGCGTAGTGTCCAGAGCATGGAGGCCCTACCAGGAGAAAGGCCAGTAGATCAGGAGATGTGGAGGAGGCTGTAGGAGGGCAACAACCCAGCAGCAGGAACGCAACCTCCGCCTTTGTGTAAGGAGGAGCAGGAGGAGCACTGCCTGAGCCCTGCAAAGTTACCTCCAGCAGGCCACAAATGTTCATGTAATGTATATATCAGATAAAAATCAGATAGCGCTCTGATCCAACACCAATCACCTTAGAAATATCTATATAGAGAACTCACCCGATGTATGTGGTGGACTACATCCAATATAGGTCAGTCCCCACAAAACACCGAGAGCCAGCAAAACATCTATAACAGTTGTGCTATTCTGTGTACTTCTCATGTATCTAATATAGAGGAGGGCGCCTAGTTCTCCCGATCCATATAATGGGGTCCGTGGGATAATGGAAAGACAGAGAGAAATAGAAAAAACGACGGTACCTTTGAAACGCGTCACAATAAAAAAAAATGAACATACCCATTGGACATTTTTGCGACCTGCCTTTGCCTGGGACTGCCTATTGGAGCTATCTTGGATAGGGGATTTGGATTTAGGACTTACATCCTTTTTTCCAAAATCCCCAGTGAAGTGAGTGTTACATGGATATTGATCCTTTTTTACTGTTTTAAGACTGTTGGTGTCTTCTCTGAGTGATGTTTTTTTCTATTTCCCTCTGTCTTACCAATGTTCATTCAAACGGTCAGAAACAGACTCCATGAGGGTGGTATGAGGGCCCGACATCCACAGGTGGAGGTTGTGCTTACAGCCCAACACCGTGCAGGACGTTTGGCATTTGCCAGAGAACACCGAGATTGGCAAATTGGCCACTAAATTAAAAACAAAGGAAAGAAGGTATGTAGAAGAGAATAAAGGACTAGCCGACTGCCTTAATGAATACTTCTGTTCAGGTTTTACAGAAGAAAAAGAAGGAAAAGGACCTCCATTGGGGAGGAAGACTAATGAATTGTTTGATGCATGTGTGTTTACAGAGGAAGAGGTTCTACGTTTGCTGTCTAAAGTGAAGGCAAATAAGTCACAGGGGCCTGATGGGATACACCCAAAATTATTAAAAGAGCTTAGGGGTGAGCTTGCAAAACCGTTAACAGATTTATTTAACCAATCAATGGTAACAGGAGTCGTCCCGGAAGATTGAAAATTAGCAAATGTCGTGCCCATTCACAAGAAAGGTAGTAGGGAGAAATCAAGCAACTATAGGCCAGTAAGTCTGACATCAATAGTGGGGAAATTAATGGAAACCCTACTAAAGGATAGGATTGTGGAACATCTAAAATCCCATGGATCGCAAGATGAAAAACATCATGGGTTTACTTCAGGGAGATCATGTCCAACAAATCTTATAGATTTTTTTGATTGGGTGACTGAAATGATAGATGGCAGAGGGGCAGTAGACATTACATATCTAGATTTTAGTAAGGCTTTTGACACTGTCCCACAATGAAGACTTATCAATAAACTACAGTCATTGAGCATGGACTCCCATATTGTTGAGTGGATTAGGCAGTGGCTGAGTGACAGACAACAGAGGGTTGTAGTCAATGGAGAATATTCAGAGCAAGGTCTTGTCACCAGTGGGGACCTCAGGGATCTGTACTGGGACCAAATTAGTTTAATATCTTCATTAGTGATATTGCAAAAGGTCTCGATGGTAAGGTATGTCTTTTTGCTGATGACACAAAGATATGTAACAGGGTTGATGTTCCTGAAGGGATATGCCAAATATAAAATGATTTAAGCAAACTAGAAGAATGGTCACAACTCTGGCAACTGATATTTTATGTGGATAAGTGCAAGATAATGCACCTGGAGCGTAAAAACCCTTGGGCAGAATATAGAATATTTGACACAGTCCTGACCTCAGTATCTGAGGAAAGAGATTTAGGAGTAATTATTTCAGAAGACTTAAAGGTAGGAAGACAATGTAATAGAGCAGCAGGAAATGCTAGCAGAATGCTTGGATGTATAGGGAGAGGTATAAGCAGTAGAAAGAGAGAAGTGCTCATGCCGCTGTACAGAACACTGGTGAGACCTCACTTGGAGGATTGTGTGCAGTACTGGAGGCCGTATCTCCAGAAGGATATAGATACTCTAGAGAGAGTTCAGAGGAGAGCTACTAAACTAGTACATGGATTGCAGGATAAAACTTGTCAGGAAAGGTTAACAAGGACCTTAACATGTATAGCTTGGAAGAAAGAAGAGACAGAGGGGACATGTTAGAGACTTTTAAATACATAAATGGAATCAACACGGTAAAGGAGGAAAGCATATTTAAAAGAAGAAAAACTACCACAAGAGGACATTGTTTTAAATTAGAGGGGCAAAGGTTTAAAAGTAATATCAGGAATTATTACTTCACTGGGAGAGTATTGGATGCACGGAATAGCCTTCCTGCAGAAGTGGTTGCTGCAAATACAGTGAAGGAGTTAAAACATGCATGGGATAAGCATAAGGCTATCCTTCATATAAGATAAGGTCAGGGACTAGTCATAGGATTCAGATTATTGGGCAGACTAGATGGGCCAAATGGTTCTTATCTGCCGACACATTCTATGTTTCTGTGCTCTTCACAGATGAAAGCAGGTTCACACCGAGCACATGTGACAGACATGACAGAGTCTGGAGACGCCGTGGAGAACATTCTGCTGCCTGCAACATCCTCCAGCAGGACCGGTTTGGTGGTGGGTCAGTAATGGTGTGGGGTGGCATTTCTTTGGGGGGCCACACAGCCCTCCATATGCCTGTCAGAGGTAGCCTGACTGCCATTAGGTACAGAGATGAGATCCTCAGACCCCTTGTGAGACCATATGCTGGTGTGGTTGGCTCTGGGTTCCTCCTAATGCAAGACAATGCCAGACCTTATGTGGCTGGAGTGTGTCAGCAGTTCCTGCAAGAGGAAGGCATTGATGCTATGGACTGGCCTGCCCGTTTTCCAGACCTGAATCCGATTGAGCACATCTGGGACATCATGTCTCGCTCCATCCACCAACGCCACGTTGCACCGCAGACTGTCCAGGAGTTTGCGGATGCTTTAGTCCAGGTCTTGGAGGACATCCCTCAGGAGACCATCCGCCACCTCATCAGGAGCATGCCCAGGCATTGTAGGGAGGTCCTACGGGCACATGGAGGCCACACACACTACTGATTCCAATTTTGACTTGTTTTAAGGACATTACATCAAAGATGGATCAGCCTGTAGTTTTGATTTTGAGTGACTCCACATCCAGACCTCTATGTGTTGATAAATTTGATTTCCATTGATTTTGTTGTCAGCACATTCAACTATGTAAAGACAAAAGTATTTTATACGATTAGTTCATTCATTCAGATCTAGGATGTGTTATCTTAGTGTTCCCTTTATTTTTTTTTGAGCAGTGTATTTTTCCTTCCGTAGGAGTTCAAACGTCTACAACTTAAGAAATAGATTTCTGGGAGATCCATACTGATGATTGTTTACAAAGACAAAGATGGAGTCTTAAAGTGCCCCGTCATTATTTGAAGCTATTGACATGTTGTAGGGACAAGTAAAAAAAATTGGATCAGTCAGGGACTGAGTGTTAAAGGGGTACTCCGCTGCTCCTTGCAGCACCTGTTCAGAATTTCCTTTTCTAATCGCTAGGTGCGAGCGGTGGTGGCCATGACTTCCTGCCCCCTCGTGACGTCCCGCCACACCCCCTCCATTCATGTCTATGGGTGGAGGCATGGAGGCCACTACGCCCCCTCCCGTAGACATGAATGGAGGGGGCATAGAGCGACGTCAGGGCCACCGCTGCCCGCAGCCAGTGATTAGAAAAGGAAATTCTGAACGCCGGGTGCTGCAGGGAGCAACAGAGTACCCCTTTAAGACCTCCACCGATCTCGCTTTATTCCCTGGCTGGTGGCAATCTCTGTCCACTTGCAAAACTGATCAATCCTTTTGACATATCCCTGTTACATGTCAAAAGTTTTGTATAACGATAGGGGCACTTTAATGATATTGCATCAATTTTTGCTATAAATAAAAATGTAACAGATGCCAAAGTATTTCCATAAGGGGGAACTTAAAGTCACCATCCTCAGTATGCTGCTGTATGGTAAACTATTCAGATGCTGTATTCTTTCCTAAAAAAATTATTATACAATAAAATTTTGTAGAATCCTGTAAAAGCTTTTATATTGGACTAACAGTATTTTGGGAAGTTATCCCTATTTCAAGTCAAAAGCTAAGAAATTTCTTTTTTCATAAGTTTTTATAGAATTTTTTGCACATAACAGGTAAACAAATCGATGAGGAGAGATGGCACATGGGACTTGAGAGAAACAGGTACAAGAATGACTGGGCCGTTGTCAATGGCATAATGATGGTGGAAGGGAAACAGGAGACAGATATATAGAAAATGAGGGGGAAGGGGTAGAGAGACAGAAAAGCTAATGCGGGGGGGGAGGAGTCTTACAGGCAACAAATATAATGTCTTATCTCACGGGCCGGCTGCCCCCCTTTAACCCCACAAGACCAAGAAGGGAAGGGGGTAGGGACAGAAGTGTTCAGCTAGATCACAACGGGCATGAGCCCCTTATATAGGATTATGTGGTGACGTGGAGAGCCCTGAAAACATGACCTGTTGGGGTTACCTGAGGACCACACTTGAGAAACACTGGTCTAAACAATCCTCTCATATGATGTATGACCAGATCAGAGTTCAACTCATAATGAATGAGCTAAGTAGATTAAGTGAGCAGAAATGCATGCAACATTGCCACTTCATATACAAGAGCAGGAATGCCTGTCTTTGATAGGATTCCCTGCTGCTGTACGTAGTTTTCTTAACTCTTTATGCTGATAGTGTATGGTGCCACAATAAGTATAGTGTAAACAAACAGCAATGTGTATGCACTACCACTCACATAAAGTACATAGCACCTCTCGGTACCTTGCAGGTAAGAACTAAGCAAATGTAGGGGTCTCAGGGCACTGACGAGTTGCGGCTGTTGATGTTACACCATTGCCATATATTTGGTGGTGGCTACATCTGCAAGCTGTGAACAGGGATTACTGGTAATGGCTTCTTTTCCCATTCTAAACATATGGCAGGAATAGCTATCTGATGTGTATGGCCAGCTTTAGCATTGTAAAGAAGGATTTCAACTGGGAGAGTATGTGCCACAATGCAGTATCTGTGATGAGATCATATAGCAGGAGGTAGTGGAATGTATAGCAGGGAGAATTTGGTACATGTTACAGAAAGAGGACACCCGCTGGGCTCTAATTTTGAATGTGGAAAGATCAAGAAGACTTATTTATTCTACTGTGTATGGTGCTCTAGTAGATGGCACAATCATAACTACCAAAAAAATGACATATAAGTGGTCATTAACAGGTTAATTGTACCTTTATTTTGTTTGATTGAGTTATCAATTTTAAACTATTATTTAAAGGATTTGTCTGTAAATAGTTTTTTAATGACATGTCAATAAGACTGGTTACAGAAGTCAGATCAGTGGGGGTCCAGCAGCTGAGTGCTTTCACTGGGAGGGTCTTGCACTGTCTTTTCTTTCAATGACTGAGCAACTTGAATAGACTACAATGGTAGTCATCGACTGAGACCTACTCATTCTTGGCATTATTTGGGGTCCCAGCTGCCGGACCCCTACCAAACTGGTTTTTGTGACATGTCTAGTTGACATGTAATAAAGTTTATTTTGGAAAATTCTCTAAATAAGTTTAAACCTCTGTTTTTTTTTCAACCTACATGCCAAAAAGGTAAACACTATCTTTTTACTTTTTTTGTCTTTTATTTATTGATGTATTTATCCATTTGCTTTATTTATTTAATAACCTAGAAACTGCTTTTTGATTTAATGGTTTCATGTTTGCTGCCTTTGGACAACTTTTTGGGTGGAACACTAATCTTCCAGGGATCCCAATGGTTGTTTGACATTACTCCCTCGTATAACATTCCTCCTCTTCAATACTCCTACTGATGCATCTTGGGAGAAGTAACATTACTCAGATGGAAAGTGACGTTTCCCACAACTCTACCGACCGGGCTGAGAATATGTTTCATGCATTAGAGGAATGTGTGTAGTCTGGGAGCTTGTCACATGTTTAGGGCAAATCATTTACACTCGACTATCATAGAATTTAACTTGATTTTTATTTCTCACATGGGAAAACATGGAAATCTTTGTGTATCCTAGAGTATGTGGATCTGTGAATATCTAGATGATGAAAAAGATTAAACCAATTTGTTGTTGTTATGTAAATCTGTCATCATTATTTATTGAATAAGAATAGACAAAAAACAGCACCACTTACGACCACAGGCTTTGTCAGATATTGAATCTCAGCCTGAGATTTTTTATAAATTTTTTTTATCTCATACATCTTCTAGACAAGTCAACAGGGGCATTGTAAATATGAGTTTTTTTTTTTTTTTTTAATTATGATCTATATATATATAAAAGGCCATATTTTCCTATTTACTGTATATAAATATTACTTCATTTATATTCTAAATAAAAAAATAAAATAAAAAAAACACACTATAAAACCCATCATTATATATCAGTGGTCACCAAACCATTGGCTTCAGATGTTGCAAAACTACAACTCCCAGCATGCCTGGACAGCCGTTGGCATCCAGAGGGAGATCTTCATATGTTAGTCTGTTGCTTGACTAGGCCGGCCCAGAGGATACCCGTACCTTAGTCCTTACTACTCGCAAAATAATCAGTCGGTTCTGCTGCTGCATCTTATGCTACAGCTTGTAGTCGTATTTCCCCTATGGCGGGACGCTGTTGACTTGTTGTAGCTAAAAACAAACTGAAGGTGTGTAGAGACTAACTTTTAACATGTGCTTTCTATTTAAAAATCCTAATTCTTCCAGTACTTATCAGCTGCTGTATGCTCCACAGGAAAATGACCACACAATTCTGCTGACACCTCTGTCCATGTCAGGAACTGTTCAGAGCAGGAAAAGTTTGCTATGGGGATTTTCTCCTACTCTGGACAGTTCCTGACATGGACAGAGGTGTCAGCAGAGAGCACTGTGGTCAGAAAGAAAGGGAATTCAAAAAGAGAAGAACTTCCTAAAAACATACAGCAGCTGATATGTACTGGAAGGGTTAATATTTTCAATATTTTCAGTTAATAATAAAAATAAATGTTTCCACCGGAGTACCCCTTTAAACAAAATAATAATTTTGATGCTTTGAGCTTGGTAGTCATTGAAACCATTCCATCATATATACACAATAGAGTTTCGAAATTAAATAAAGGCGAATCCTATTGGATTTTTACCCTTGATACCGAGGTGTTTGAATGAGGCTATTGAGAGTGTCCATTAACATGTATTCTTTCTTTTATACATTTTTTTTTAGATATCTCATATATATGTATTTTTTCATATATTTTTTTACATATCCTTTTTTTTTTATAGGTAATGGTTTTCTTTTATTTTTATATAAATATTGGGTTATTTTCCTTTTTTTTTATATATATTTTGACTAATACGGCTACACCTAACTACTTGGATATGCATCTGTATTTATATATCTATATATTTGTATGTTTTCTTTTTTATATATATTTTTTATTTGGTACTTATATGGTTGAGATATATATATATATATATATATATATATATATATATATATATATACACTGATGTACTCCAGTGTTCCCAATATGCCTGATGAAGCAGTATTACCATGAAACGCCTTGCATTGAGGGTAATAAATGTGCAATTCACCTATCCAGCTCCCAGCACCCATTGTGATCCAGCCAAATTCTCCGGAGGTCTGTTGTTCTTTGTTTGCTGCACACGAGGCTTGGAGCGGCTGCAGGGTCCCGGTCATTGCTTAAATGCTATTTCCAATGTTGTATTTGGTAGGTACAACCTACATCGGTGAGCAGCTACTGATCTAAAATGATCCCTGTGGCACCTTATTATCTTACACCACGGAGCGCTGTATTTTCTCCATTATTGTAGTTAACTGGTCTTTGGCGTCTTCTGTGATTGCTTAAGGCTGCCTTTCTGCAGCCCTTAGCAATCAAGCGCAGATAACATAGAACAATGTAATGCAATAGCACTACACTGATCTATGTAAGCCATCTACTGATGTCTTATGATAGGCCCCTAGGGGTGCTCCTGCAGGGTGAACGGGTAAATGCTAAAAAAAAATTCAAATGCCTAAATTGCTGATTTTTGGTCACATCCCATCCCAAAAAAATTCAAAAGGTCACATATACGCAAGAGTGGTAACTTTAAAAATTACAGCTCAAAATGCAAAAAGATAAACCCTAACATAGCTCTATAGGTGGAAAAATATGGCATTGAACAAACTTTTTTTTCTTTTTCAAGTGTTTTTTTTGTACCATAAAACAAAAAAAAATTTATCCAAGTTTGGTATCGTGCTGACCCATAGAATAAATATGGTATGTCATATTCACCGTATTGTGAACTTCCAAAAAATTAATTACCCACAAAATAGTGTAATTCTATATTTTTTTTTTCAATTTTGCCTTACATATATATTTTTTATAGCTTCCTTATGCATTATATGATAAAATAAAGAATAACAATGAAAACTACCATTTGTCCTACAAAAAAAGCCCTAATACAATTTTATAAGTTAAGAAATTAAAAAGTTAAGTGAGGAGGAAAAAACATGAGCCAAAAAAAATAAATAAATTGCTGGGTCATGAAGCGGTTAAGGAAAAAAGACTTAACACTAGAATATGAATTAAATGAGTTGGAGTCAGCTACAGCATTTATTAAAATAACCAAAACATAGTTAATACAATAAAATATTTTTTCATATAAATGACCAATCATTATACTACCACCATCTCTAGGGGAGCAAGTCCGCCACCGACCTCTATGCCTTGTTATAATTTATCTGCTCACTGTGTTGTGCCAGTAGAATAACACATAGAATTAGCTCCAAAGAAAAACAGAATTAGCACCATAGTACGACATAACATGAATAGAATAGAAAATAAACAAGGGGAGGGAGAGCGAGGCGAGCCTCCAGGACACCTGAGAGGAAGAGGAATGAGGTAAATGCCAGAGACAGGGATAAAAGCAAAAGGGGGGGAGCTTAAAAGGGCCAGAAAAAAACTAAAGATCATGCTGATTGGAAGATACTCCAAACCACAATAGGCTAAGCCAAAAGAAATGGGGGCAGGCAGATGAGAGACTATGAATAAGGGGTTGTAAGGGAACAGATAGGAAATAATTATTCATCAGTCAAGGGGCTCAGTAGCAATAAATGCTACGGTGCCCCCACCAGACTGAAAAAAATTGCTATCAATCTGGCTTTTAAAGCACTGAAGCCCCTCCCACATGACACAAATGGGAGCTAGATGCTTGAAAATTGTATAATTTCCAGATTGCAGTAACACCTGAAAGTTAATTGAAGCGCTGTGTAATCTCTATAAGGTAAAAAATGCATGGAAATGAACAATGGAATCTGATTAATTATAAAGTAGATAAATAATAGATACATGATAGATAAAAAAAAAATCAATAGATAGAAAGACAATAGATAGAAAGATAGATAGATAAATAGATAGATAGAAGATAGATAGATAGATAGATAGATAGATGGATAGATTGATATGAAATAGATAGATTAGGGGGAACAATCTTATGTATTTACAATAAATCCAATGGCCATGAATCATTTTAATATTGCCTGAATAAGAGAGGTTTAAACTGGTTTTCCTTGTATATCCTGCAATACCTTTCATAAATATTCAGACACTGTAATAAGGGATTAGGATAAATGGAAAAAAAAGTGTAATAAACACAACATAAAGCAAGTCTTTTATGTCATGTTCACTGCTCTCGATCTTTTGTAGAACAGTCTTGTGGTAAATGTAGGACTTGTCAGGTTAAGAGCTCTGATAATAGCATTAAGATAAATGGAAAGCCATTCATCATCTTTTAACTGGGCTGAGTTAATGTCTAGAATATTTAATTAAAAGACTTAACTGCAAGACAGGTGCAAAGGAAGGAGAGTGCAGGATTTAATAGGGCCTCCGAGCCCGGGCTCCAGATCCAACCAGTCAGACAAATGTCCATGCCGACCTAATTGATATAAAATCTATTTTTATAGGAGATAAAGGAGATTAGGAATATTAGTGACATATCTCCATTACATTTAGTAAAAGCTTCAGACAAAACATGAGTAATCTTCAATCGAGTCCTAGGGTGCAGATGGGTCTACAGAATAATGGAGTTCCTGGACTGTAAAATAGGGAAAATCTTTACTGAATTCCAAAAACACCTCACAAAGCTCTTACATTTGTAAATAATTCAATTCCTAAGAGCCAAAAAATAAAGCGAGGGTTGATACAAGTGTATGTTTTGTCTCAGAATGTGACAGAAAGTTAATTTGTCTTCAACAATGGTAAAGTTCACAGATTCTAAACTTTCAAGTTCTGTAATTTTACTGACTGGAAACTTTCATTAAACTGAAAAAGTGGCGGGTTATTAAAGCGTCTTATAGAATTCCTGTAAAATTAGTGAGGTGGACGGCTCCGGGCCCGCTGATGTAGCGTTCGCATTGTTTGTTTAATATTCACAAGCTATAACCCATGTTCGGTGGCCAAGATTCCAAAAACTCTATGTCATGAATCTTAATAGCTGCTATGACATCTCCCAATTCCAGAAGAAGAGAGACTGACTTGACATTTACTGCTTCTAATTTTAGGAGTGGCCTTAGTTGGAATTTTTGTGGTTTCATTTACAGATTCGAGGCCCCTGCGCCGGGATGTTTGTGCAATTATTAAGGTCAATTGAAAAGACTTTTTATTGTTCTCCATATGTACTATACCGGTGTAGCAAGAAAATGTACAGGCAAATTTAGAAAAATAGTGCTACCTCAGCCATCATTGGCAGTAGATGAGAGGCATAATAGTAAAGCTATAAACCCTTAAACTCAGCACTATTAATGACCTCAAAAGAAAATTACAATGGGCCGGCCAAATATCTTGTATCTGTACTGCTGAGACAGACTTTCATTTAAAAAACCATAATCATTCTCAGTCATCATCAAAGAGAAAATAGATGCCAGACCTTCAGCAAAGTCTTGCCGGACCTATTAACAATGAATGGTTGGATTTAGCACTTCTGTCAATTTTTACTAGAAATATAGATTCCTGCACTATTTTAGGTATGAGCTATAGTTGGTTGGTCATTGGGCCTTGTATGGGTCTAGTGACAGCATCACATCTGATGCAGGGAGATCACATGCAATGCAGAAATGTGATCAACTAAACAGTAAATGCTGGTAAAAAAGATAAACATCTTAAGGTGGGTCTGTCATGACCGACTGGGGGGACAGGGAGAGTGAGCCCTAAGCTGTCGCTAATAACACTCTCCCTGCCTACTTGCCCATCTGCCCTAAACGGGGGATCGACAACCACGGTGCCAGTCTCTATCTGCGCTAAAGTGCATTGGGCGTAAAAACAAATAATATACATATCCCTGTTCTACAAATTTTCAATGTTTGAAAATTCAGAAATGAAATGCGCCATTTCTTAATGAATTTCACATGCTAAATTCAAATATATTTTGTTAGTTGGCTCTAGTTTTCCTGCAACGGACATTTTACATTTTACAACTACAGGTAATAGGCTAATAATCACTGTTTCCCAGGTAAAAAGTTGCGAGCATGAAAACAGCTGTTCTTACATAATTTTGGGGTGCTAAAAATGTATATTGGCTTTAGTTTTCATGATATAAGCAACCAACTAATGAAGTAAGGTTTATAAAATGCATGATGCAACTTACACCATAGATTCCATAGTCAGTATGAGTGATCAATAGAAAACCGCCAATCGTACCAAGATGATGCAATATTAGCTAATATTACGTTACACAGTATCTGTTCTTTGACGAGTTTAGGGTGGGTTCACACTGTGTTTACTAACTATGGAAACCGGATCCGGCTAAGGAGGGTGAAAACCGGGCGCTCCCATTTCCCATCCGGACCCATACCCCTTTCTCATTCATTTGAATGAGCCCACTGGAGTCACATAGTGACATTTTTGTCCCGTATCCGGTTTTCGAACCGGACTGAAAACCGCAGCATACCACAATTTTCAGTCTGGTCAGAAAGCCGAATACAGGGCAAAAATGTGGTTTTTACTCCCCCCACAGCTGGATCCAGGTCCCGTAGTTAGTAAAGGCAGTGTGAACCCACTCTAAACTCACCAAGCAACAGAAATGGACTATTATAGAATTTGGTGACGTAATATTAGCTAATTTTGCATCATCTTGGTACGCTTGGAGGTGTTCTATTGTTCACCAAAACTGACTATGTAATCTATGGTGTAAGTTGTATCATGCATTTTATAAACCTTACTTCATTAGTTGGTTGCTTATATAATGGAAACTAGAACCAATATGCATTTTTTAATGTTATTTTAGTTTTAAGCACCCCAAAATTATGTAAGAACAGCTGTTTTCATACTCGCAACTTTTTACCTGTAGAACAGTAGTTAGTCACAGGCCAGGAACATAACGGGAAAACTACCAAACAAGCAGATATACAAGGCTGAATATATAAAGGGAAACAGGGCAGAATATAGTGTACTAACAGTTCAGAAACCAGAATTCAGATAAACAGCAAATATGAATAAATGAAATAGACAAGGTATAGAATGAGAAAACAGCAGAAACCAGGAAATGCAGGGGATTAACAGAACTGAATGTTAAACACTAAACTGATCAGGAACATAGAACACTGTTCACACTGGACTCAGATAACACAAACAGATTAAGTTCAGAGGACACAGATGAGTAAGTAAGCACAGAGGACACTATAGACCTATGGTAAAGCACAGAGGAAACACTAGATCAGTGATCATGTACTCTATGATCAGTACATGTACTATAAACTCTAAAGATAACTTTGGACACATACAAAGAACAGACTAGACCCCCCACTCCACAAAAGGAGTAGACAACAATACTAACTCCAGATAGACTTCTCGCCAGCGGGCACACTCCACCGTGTGATCAGAATGCTGGCCTATAAGGAGACAGAAATATAAAACACATAAACTAGACTGAGAAATGGATGAGTCTGACTCCAGAAAATCCACAAAATCAAACTCCACAACGAGGAGGGACACAGGTCAGGATTCTCACAGTGTGAACACAGACTAAGAAACAAGGCTAAAGCAGAACAAACTTACAATATCCTAAAAAACAACAAATGTTACAGACTAAAATCTATAATAAACAGGACTATTAACCATGGTAACAAACTCAGAAATATTACAATATAAAAACAAGGTGCATGATTACGCAGACATAGTCAGAATTGCACATTCACCAGCCACCAGAGAGTAACAGAGCTAGGGTATAAATAGCCACACCCAAGTGGCAATTGGCTCAGAGCATTAACTCTTCCAAGCACAGGCAGAATTACGCAGAAACTGCCCAAACACAAAAACCAGTGTCTGAACAGACCCCAAGACATAAAAAAACCCAAAACAAAACAAAAAAAAAAACGGATATTACAGGGTCACTATGGGTTATTGAAAAGTTAGATTGTGGGTTTATAAGTGAGGGTAGTGGATGCATGAAATAGCCTTCCTGTAGAAGTGGTAGCTGCAAACGCAGTGAAGGAGTTTAAGCATGTATGGGATAGGCATAAGGTTATCCTTTACATACGATAGGGATAGGCATAAGGCTAACATTCATAAAAGATAGGGCCAGGGACTATTCATAGTATACAGAATATTTGGCAGACTAGATGGGCCAAATTCAATTCAGTAGCTACATACTCACACAGTGTTTAATGTCTGACCAGTAATTTTTGACCTAAAGAGGTGAAGACATTAGTTTGCTATAGCCAATATACTAACCCAAAGGGAATGGTCGATCATGCTCCATCACTATATTGTATATTGAAATGTGGCTATACAAAAATAACACAGTGAACAGGCAATGTGAATATACTAGATGTTGTCTTTCTAAAGCTGTTGCTTAGGTAGGCACATGTGAAACATGTTGGGCTGGGGACTAAGGATCAAATGGCAATAATTTTTGTTCATGGATTTTGACCTATTCCTCCTTTTCTTATGAAGAAATTGTACATGGGTTGTTTGTACATGGGTGCAATTATGGCCATACCAATCAGAGCAGCTATGGGACCCAGAGGTTGAGGAGGCCCAGTCAAATGCACAAATTGTGTTTTTATATAGGAAATAACAAGATGGTGGCTTTCTGCTATCTAGCACTACTTTGTGAGTTCTCTGATAGATAGCACAATTGTGTGTACAATCAGTTATTGCTTTTTTTGGGGTGTTTTTTCAGCTTTCTGTGATTAGGTGTGTATCATTTTACTATGGGATCATTCTATTATAATTTATTCTAGTTATATTCTAGTTATGTTCCTGACAGTGTATTCAGGTAATATGCATAATAGACAAAGAACGATATTGGCACTGTGCGAAACTTGTGTATTTATTGGTATATAAAATGACAACACTAGCGAACCAGGAGTGATAACTATTACAATAATAACCGTATGTCCGAATTGGGTTTTGTTCCTCTCTCAAATTTGTGATAAAAATATAAGAAATTGTAAGATATAGTTATATCAGGTTCAGAGCTAAGCCTATGTAAAAGTAGATACATACCCTTATAGTATGTATGTGTAGTGGAGATGTTCTGTAATGTAGTTTCTCAAGTGGATATCGTGGTATTAAACCGAATATGGCCTGTATTAATTAATGGGTATTATTAGAAAAAACAATGTCACTAAATCTTTGTCAAAACACAGTACTAATTACGTATATGGCACATACCATTAGAATCAGGTGTGATGACTTCGAACCTGTATTGCAAAATGGCTGAATTATTGACAGGCGCAATACTCTGCTAAAACGACCCAGTGCTCCCGCAGTGTTGGCTTCTATTTACATATCTGCTAGATAGATAACCATATGTTTGTAGATATTGTATCTCCTCCGGTATCCTGTGAAATGATCGATACTATAAAGTACCACAAAGGTATGTACCTGAATGAGGTGAGTTCTCTTGCACAAAAGATCCCATAGTTGAATAAAGATTGGCTGGGTGCTTGTATTAGGGAGGGTCGGGCGACTGCCTTGGACTGTTGCATATCTACCATCCCCTTCCCACTGAAGTCCATAGTTATTGGTGAGTAAATCCTTTATACTTTTTATCACATTTAGTGCCTGCCAAATTTGAGAGAAGAATGAAACCCAATCCGGACATACGGTTATTATTATAGTCTTTATCATTCACGGTACGCTTAATAGTGTTGTCAATATATATGCCAATAAATACACAAGTCCCACATACAAGGATTCATATTAGTATATCTGGCAGCTATAAGGGCAATATTTACTGACTACTTTTACAAGGGAGCGCTACTATATGTACCATCTATTAGTGTTGAGCGGCATAGGCCATATTCGAATTCGCGAATATTCGCGAATATATGGACGAATATTCGTCATATATTCGCGAATATTCGCATATTCGTTATATTCTCGTTTTATTTTCGCATGTACGAAAATTCGCGTATGCGAAAATTAACATATGAGAATATTAACATATACAAAATTAGCATACGCAAAAATTAGCATATGTTAATTTTCGCATATGCGATTTTTCGCACGCCAGTCTCACACAGTAGTATTACAGCCTTCTTTACACCACACAAGCTGGAAGCAGAGAGGGGTGATCACTGTGATGTGTACTGTGAAAAAACAAAAAACAAAAAAAAAAACGAATATTCGTAATTACGAATATATAGCGCTATATTCGCGAATATGCGATATTCGCGAATAATATTCAAATTGCGAATATTCGTGAGCAACACTACCATCTATATAAATATGTCTAATAATCCTGCTTTCAGTCATTCTACAAAAGGCATACATAACCTGCTATGATGGCCATAGAGGTGGAAGAGAAAACTCAGGATACTTGAATACCCAATGCATGGTCAAAGCCTGCATAAAGCTACTATTCTCCAGTGGAATCCAATAAAAGTAAATTGCAGTGTCCCTGTACAGATCCTGATTTCAGAAAATGTCTTGGTTGTCATAAGGTTGCAGTGCAGTTAAAGTGTTTCATTCAATCTATCTTATACTGTTATTTCCTATGTAAAATGCCATATGAAGAAAATAAGGGAATTCTGTGTTGCTGAAATGTAGTGTTAGCACTTGTAAGAGAATGTTAAAAAAGTTCATTCAAAAACACTGCTATATACTTTTCATGGCAGAACATACTAGCAAGTGTGGTTGATTCTCCTAATCCCAGCCTCCCTCTTGGCATAAAGGGGATCTGGGTAAAGGGGTACACCCGTGGAAAACTTTTTTTTTTAAATCAACTGGTGCCAGAAAGTTAATCAGATTTGTAAATCACTTCTATTAAAAAATCTTAATCTTTCCAGTACTTTTTAGGGGCTGTATACTAAAGAGAAATCCAAAAAAGAAATGCATTTCCTCTGATGTCATGACCCCAGTGCTCTCTGCTGACCTCTGCTGTCCATTTTAGGAACTGTCCAGAGCAGAAGAAAATCCCCATAGCAAACTTATGCTGCTCTGGACAATTCCTAAAATGGACAGCAGAGGTCAGCAGAGAGTACTGTGGTCATGACATCAGAGGAAATGCATTTCTTTTTTGGATTTCTCTTTAGTATGCAGCCCCTAAAAAGTACTGAAAGGATTAAGATTTTTTAATAGACGTGATTTACAAATCTGTTTAACTTTCTGGCACCAGTTGGCAGTTGATTAAAAAAAAAAAAAAAAAAGTTTTCCACGGGAGTACCTCTTTAAGTATACTTGGTCATGTCTCTGTCTCCTTTACTCCACAGAGAGGTCTCAAACCATTACCCAGGATCACATGGACATAACCACTGGACTCCAGTGAGTAACTCAATCATCCTAGTGAGTCACTTCAGTCCTATCTCTAAGATTTCTCTTACCCCCATAAAAGGTGCAAAAGTATTTATTTTGTTGCCTGGAACCTGTATGGGCCTTAGGCCAGGTCCAGAGCTTTGTGGCAAACATGTCAAGGTTTCCTAAAGATTTGCCTCCCACAATTGGCACTGCAGCTCACGTATTTTGAGTACATTATTTCTACATGTTTAATCCCACTGGGAACTAACCATTAAAGAACCCTTTAGTGGAGTATTTACAGACTTTGAAGGGGTACTTTGGGGAACTTCGGGGGGGAAATTTTTTTTTTTTCAAATCAACTAGTGCCAGAAAGATAAAAACAGATTTGTAAATTACTTCTATTATACATCTTAATCCTTCCAGTACTTATCAGCCTCTGTATGCTCCAGAGAAAGTTGTATAGTTATTTTCTGTCTGACCACAGTGCTATCTGCTGCCACCTCTGTCCATGTCAGGAACTGTCCGTAGCAGGAGAGGTTTGCTATGGGGATTTGCTCCTACTCTGGACAGTTCCTCACATGGACAGAGGTGTCAGCAGAGAGAACTGTAGTCAGACTAAAAATAACTACTTCCTCTGGAGAATACAGCAGCTGATAAGTACTGGAAGGATTAAAATTTATAATAGAAGTAATTTACAAATCTGTTTAACTTTCTGGCACCAGTTGATTTGAAAAAAAATAAATAAAATAATAATCCACCGGAGTGCCCCTTTAACACAAGGCTAGAGGAGTGAATATTTTTTTCAAAAATTCTACACTTATGCTTTGCTTCACTATGGCTAAAAAAGGGGACCTCCCTACATGTACTATTGTACTACTTTGACTGTACCTCCAAAAGCTTGAAAATAATTTTCCCTTCCACATTTCTTCTGTTAACCTGTGTTTGGTTACGTTTTTGCACAACTAACATCAATCGGCACCCAAACTACACAAGATGTGCCCCATAGGAGACTATTACTACCATCCATGCTCCCACCTGTAACTGTGGGCCAAAATTGGAAAGCGTACAAGGGCCAGTGCGCCTGCTCCTGCCACTGAAACATTACAATGCATATCCACAAGCACTACATCTCCCAGCTGTCCACTGGATCCAAAGTCTTCTTGTTTTTGGGCACTGCACAAGCAATAGAGGACAAACACTGTCCATTGTAGGATAAGAAAGCTTAGGGAGTCCTGGTGGTGTGCTTGAACGTCCATTACAATTTTACAATGGGACAAATCCTCTTTTATTAGCACTCCTGCCTCTAATGTAGAATTAACTTTTAAAGCTACAAACCAACTAAGTTCTGCCAAGACCTGGCTCTTTCTTCCTCAACCTCTCTCCTGGCGCTCCTGCTATCATATGTAGCAGGCGGTCCAGATTAAAAGTTATAAAGTTTCTACTTATTTAACTGAATTCAATAAAATAAGAACAATGTTGTTTTCATCACATAAAACATTTTGGTTTGGCTGGAATGGTTGTGTTTGAGCATTTCTAATAGAGGTGGTGTTATTCTGCACCATAATGCAAGTAATAGAATATCAAGAAGAAACGCGTTAAGTTAAAATACTGTATTAGTGGCTTCATGGTAGAAACAGGTGCCCTAGTGCCGTACTCACCATCATCATCACCTATTATTTACTTCATCAGTATATGTGAAAAAGGTTATCTTAATGCAGGTGGTCCTCAAGACATCTGGCAAACAGATGTTTTTTTTTTCAGGGAGAAGACGTAGCCAGCATGATATTTCCCCTGCAGCTGCTATAACATTAATGGTCCAAGTTGGCGAGAGCAAGAGTCACTGAATGTTTATGACTCTCCACTCTGGCTGATAGAGCTGGGTCAAGAGCAGGGGACCCCTATGATGTCTATATACACTCTTATTGGCTTACAATGAAAATGCTTCCATTTTTCTGCAGGGGCTGGGTAAGAAGTGCTTGATGGGCATGTGCCCAGTTTGCTAGGTGCCATAAGCCATGATGACAACCCACCCTGCCATGGGTATGGGAATAAAATACAGGGGACAATAAACTTAATTAAGATCAGTCAAGCTACAACTTTATTTTATTCTACAGGGACACAACATTATCAATAGTGTACTCCCAAAATGTATTGTCTCTGTCTACAACATGGCTGTTGCTATTAAATTAGGGGAGATGAAGAACCTTATATTCTTGTTAATGTGCCATAGACAATGCCGAATTGTTAGTTAGACAGACATTATCGTCAAAGAAACCAATGAGAAGGGTTGACATTAAATGGGTACTCTGCCCCTATACATCTTATCCCCTATCCAAAGGGGGGTTTCCCTGCTGCACCTGGCATTCATTTAGAGCTTCAGGTGCAGCACCGGAGCGCCGGAGGCTTGTGATGTCACAACCGTGCACCTGTCGTGACTTCATGGCCACGCCCCCTCAATGCAAGTCTATAGGAAGGGGCATGACAGCATCAGCAGGGCATGACCGTGACGTCACAAGCCTCCACCCCACATCGCCAGTCATCCGGCATGGAGCGTAGTTCGCTCCATGCACCAGAGGTCTGGGGTGCCACAGCTGAGATCTCGGGGGTCCCACCAATGGGATAAGGGCTAAAATGTCTAGGGGCACAGTACCCCTTTAAGGTAAGGCCCTATTCACATCACAATTGAAAGCTATGTTTCAAGTATATGTCAGCATTCACGTCAGATTTTAGTTATGTTTAGTTTAGCTATGTTAGGAACCTACCAAGTAGGAACATAGTCAAGAGAGTAAGCTATGCTCGGTATATTAAAGAGAGTTGGCCCACAGTATATGTTGAAATACTTTTTTCTGGTGTTTGATGTATTCTTTGAACATTTTTGGCCCTAAAACCTGATATGAATAGGGCCTATCAGGAAGACGATTACTAACAGTAATTTTTCCCCAAATAAAGAATAAAAGTCCGGCAACATTGCAGTTTGATATTATAACATTTCAAGTCATCTTATAGAGGGGGAAAGTTGTCGAAAACAGAATTTGGATAGCCTCCATCTATAAAGAAATAGCTGCCCAGTCTTCAGCATGGACTCAAGTCTTCCTGGCATGCACTATCCTTTTCCAAATTATTAAACCACTTATCCTCTCTATATAAATGTGTCTAGGTTGTAAAATTGTAAAATTATAACACGATTAGAAAAGCCTTAAAAAACACACAATCAGATAATTCAGCTGTTACGTGAAGCAATTTAGAACTTCCAAGCAAAGCATTTTGTTATCCATGTCAAGCCCTTTAAAGGAGTTAAATAAGCTTGGCCCATATTACTCTTTTTCACACCAGTCCAAGTGTCACATTTGGGTTGGGAGAAGCTTGTTAGCCGTAATTACCAGCAGTAGGTTCCATTATTTGCTAAAGTAATATTCTTTGTCAGTTCCTACCAAAATTGCCTCAAGCCTTTATTTTTTCTGCCATCCTCTTGTCTTGCTTTGCTCCCTTTTAAGTTGGTGCATTTTCCCATGATACTGCGCTCAGTGGTTCAAGACGGGGTAGAGGCAAGGCACTGAGTATCAATGTGATCTTGAACGAAGGGGTCAGGCCTAGCGAAAGCCTTTCACAAACAGAGCCTGAACTCTATTACGAATGCAAATCCACCCTCTAAGTGAGGATTGTTTCAGAAGTATAATAGAAGCCGGGAATTCCACAGTAGACTGTTTTTTTCAGCCTTGGGCCTTTGTCTACGTCTTAGCAGGTCTCTGCAGCTTGTTTAAACTCCAGCTATTTGTCCGCACAGTTTTGCTGGTTTCTTTCCCTGCCACCAGCTAACAATGCGCTGATATGAACATCTTTGTTTCGCCTTTTTGCCTGACATATATCAGCCTTATTTTTCAGCAGATTGAACTCTAACTGGAAGAATTAGACCTGTACTACACAGCGCTTGATGAATTGCAGGATTTACATATCATTGTATGTCTCCAATGCTGTTGTGTCTCGTACGATGCATTCTGGAGATGGAGTGACAAGAAATGGAAGTGATTTAGATGCTCCCTGACAGCTCAATATACATGACACAGACAAATTGTGCAGTCACACAAATCATGCATATTATGCATTCAAACTCATGGGCTGTTAAGACCGGGCATCATTTGTCATAGGCAAGAGCACTGAACGCAGGGTCAAATATATATTATGCTGGAGTAAGCGATGTAATGATTTAATCAATGTTGCCATCCTATGCCTGTGCAAATGTGGCCTCAGCCCAAATCTGGCATGCTTCTTCTACCTAGCCTGCTCTTCTTGAGTATGAATAGCAGACTGGCCATAAACCAGGGGATAGTTCCATGCAGTATTTTCCAGGAGCCGACTCATTATCCTACTTGATCTAATTAACAATCTCTCGACTATTCTTCCTGGAAAGCGAGAAAAAATACAGTCAAATGACCCTCTGCTTCTGGCTTTTTGTCATACTTAACATGAATACATCTATTTTAAACTGTCAAAAAGAAAGCAACATTAATGATAATGTGCATTTATATATAGATATCTTCGGTGATCTTAAAATAAATCATGTAAAGCTGAAGGATTTCAAGAGCATTCTTCCTTAGAAAATTAAAAAGTTGCATATACAAAGGCTTATTGAATGTGAATGGCTGATGTGACATTATCCAGCTGTCCATGGACGCTAAATGTAAAAAACATTTAATGCATATCATTAATTGAAGATAAAATAGTCTTCATTCCTCTCCATTTCAATTTTATTACTGATTTGTTATTTATTCTAGAACTCCATACAAAATTTTGGTTGTCCTAGGTGTCCCGGTAAAATTGCTGCATTGCCATAACTTATTGTTTTTCTAGGAGGGAACAACATACAAAAATGACAAGAATTCTGCCTTGTCAACAGATAAAGGATTGCACAAGTCAAGGCACTACCGAAATTCTACTATGATCCCTGAGCAACTAAGTCATCACTGCCCATTAGCCCTAGGGTTTACAAATCTTTGTGTGGAATAAAATATTAACCATAAAAGACGTACACATTTTTTGTTTTGATTTATTCGTTTTTGTTTCTCCTCGCTTTCTAACATCTAACATGCTTTTCATAAGAGGGCTTGTTTTTTGCAAGACCAATTGTACTTTGTAATGTCACCCTTTATTTTGATATAAAAATGTACTGTAAAACAAATAAAATAATTTATAATATGAAATTAAATAATTAAGTTACAACATTTTTTTTTATCTTTCTTCTGCAGGTCAGAATGATTACAGATAATACTCAATATATATATATATATATATATATATATATATAGAGAGAGAGAGAGAGAGAGAGAGAGAGAGAGAAAGAGAGAGAAAGAGAGAGAGAGAGAGAGAGAGAGAGAGAGAGAGAGAGAGAGAGAGAGAGAGAGAGAGAGAGAGAGATAGGCCCATATTTATTTATAATGGCTTATTGCACTGAAGAAACCCACGTGGTTTGTTAGTGCAAATTGGTGAAAAGTGGTGAAAACTTGAAACACTGGGGTTCCGGGTTTGAATCCAAGGAAGGGCAACATCTGCATAATGTTTCTATCCTCTCCTTTGTTTTGTGAGTTTTTCTCTGGGTACTGATTAGTATTATTAGATTTCAGAATTCAGATTTTGTTATAATGGCAATCTCTGTGTAGGTGCTGAATATGTTAACTCTATATGGAAAAATGTAAATAAAAACTGTATGTATAAAAACTGCATACTACTAAAAAAACATAGTAAATCTGAAATTTTCTTTTTGACATTCTTTTTAAACCTGTTACCTTTGTGACTTTTTTGCATCTTTGCTTTGATAAAAAGACTGATTTTTCTTTTTTTTTTCTTACAATTTTTGTACAATTTAACCTCTGCAAAGTTGTCCATATCAGGTCTTAACTGGATAATTAATATGGACCAGACCTTCTAGAACTCCTGTAACAGTGCTGCTCGTGATAATGTATTGGTCCAGAATCTAACAAAATAAGGTAATGAGAAAAATGTTATAACTGGAGATAAGCAAATAGATTTTTCATATAGCAGGTTCTGTTAGAATCCAAACTTTTAGGGTAGGGTCACATAGAATGGATCCGCAGTGTATTTTACGATGCGTATCCGCCAATGACCCGAGCCTATAATGTGCCTCCAGCTGTTCCCCCCATGTCCTGCTTACAGCAGCAATACTCCGCTCTGAGCAGCCACACAGGGACTTGCGAGTCCCCGTGCACACCCTACTCTTACACTGCGAGTATGCAAGGCGACTCGCAGGCCTGTGTGGCCGATGAGTAGGACACGGGGGAACAGCTGGAGGCACACTATAGGGTCGGGTCATCGGGGGATCCTCATTGTAAATTGAGCTGTGGATCCGTTCCATGTGACCCTATCCTTAGAGTAATTTTGTCCCTGCTCTTGTACACTAAGTGGCCTGGGGTAAGTGGAGATATTGTATGACTCACAGATACCACTCAGTGGGCCCAGCCCAATTGCCCAGTGTGCTGTACTGGATCAGGGACTCTTACCTTTGACAGGTGTTCGTGTTTCTGTACATACTTCATGTGGGCAATCACAAGGAAATCAGGACACTTCTGAATTCAATTTTTTTAAACTAATTTGAAACCAATCAGTCAATTGCTAAATTGGCCTAGAAACAAATTGTGAATATCTGTAATAACAATTCTTCATAGCCTAGGACACAGCACAGAAATGTTCTTCTTAATGTGAATATATATATATATATATATATATCTATATATATATATATGTATACAGTCACTACGGTTTAAGTCTTCAGTTTATTTCTTCCTGGTTATTGAATTTCCAGTTCAATAACTTACACAGATCACATGTACAAATGTGCTTCATAAAGAGAGTTCAAAAATAATTACTGTAAAACAATGTAGGGGTCTGAATATGGTGATTTTGACCCCTTGAGGACATCAGGTTATTTTTATTTTTGCAATTTAGTTTTCCTCTTCGACTTCTAATAGCCATAGCACTTTTAAAGGGGTTATCCAGGAATAAAAAACACAGCTACTTTATTTTAACCTCTTCAGGATGCAGGGCGTACCCGTACAGGTATACTGGTGGATATTTCGGACTGCTAGCCGGTTGGGGACCGGACCGAAATCATTCAGCAGGCATCCCGGCACATGGCGAGGGAGATCCTGAGACATCCCCATGTCACCCCTCCTATCCCTGCTATTGATCGGTCGAAAGTGACCAACCAATAGCAAATCAGGGGCGGGGGGTTTAAAGCTCGGTTTTCCTGCTCTGCCCACTCACGGTAGTCCGGGCAGAGCGGGGGGAACCGTGATGTGAGCAGCGGTGGCAGTGGAGGTCCCCTACCGGGCAGCGATCCTCTAGCTTGCGCAGTGTTTTTTTGCTGCAGGAGGTGAGTAGTTGCCTAGCAACATCTGCAGGACGACAGTTTGGAGATCGCAGTTGTCTCTAAACTGTAGCCCTCCAGATGTTACAAAACTACAACTCCCAGCATGCACAGACCGCTATTTGCTGTTTGGGCATGCTGGGATTTGTAGTTTTGCAAGATTTAGAGGGGTACAGTTTGGAGATCACTATGCAGTGGTCTCTAAAATGTAGCCCTCTAGATCTTGCTAAACTACAACTCCCAGCATGCACAAACTGCAAAATGTTGTCTTGGCATGCTAGGAGTTGTAGTTACGTGCCTCCAGCTGTTGCTTAATTACAACTCCCAGCATGCCCTTCGGCAATCAGTACATGCTGGCAGTTGTAGTTTTGCAACAGCTGGAGGCACACTGGTTGGAAAATACTGAGATAGATAACAGAACCTAACTGAAGGTTTTCCAACCAGTGTACCTCCAGCTGTGGCAAAACTACAACTCCCAGCATGCACACTCTGTCAGTACATGCTGGGAGTTGTAGTTTTGCAACAGCTGGAGGTTTGCCCCCCCATGTGAATGTACAGGGTACATTCACATGGATGGGTTTACAGTGAGTTTCTTGCTTCAAGTTTGAGCCGCAGCGCAAACTACTAGCGGGAAACTCACTTCAAGGAAACAGTTTAGGGCAACATATGGGGTATTTTTGTACTCGGGAGCAATTGCTTTACAATTTTTTTATTTTTTATTTTACAAATTTCTCCTTTGTAAAATAAAATATTTGGGTAAAAAACTGCATTTTAGTGAAATTTTTTTTTTTTTTCATATACACATCTGACTTTAACGTAAAGTCGTCAAACATCTGTGGGGTGTTAAGGCTCACTGTACCCTTTGTTACATTCTTTGAGGGGTGTAGTTTCCAAAATAGTCTGTCATGTGTTTTTTTTTCTTCTTGCTGTTCTGGCACCATAGGGACTTCCTAAATGCGACATGCCCCCCAAAAACCATTTCAGCAAAATTTCCTCTCCAAAACCCCATTGTCGCTCCTTCCCTTCTGAGCCCTGTAGTGCACCCACATAGCACTTTACCTCCACATATGAGGTATTTCCATACTCAAAAGAAATGGGGTTACACATTTTGGGGGGGATTTCTCCCCTTTTACCCCTTGTAAAAATTCAAAAAATGGCTCTACAAGAACATGCCAGTGTAAAAAATGATGATTTTGAATTTTCTTCTTCACTTTGCTGCTATTCCTGTGAAACACCTAAAGGTTTAACACACTGAATGTCATTTTTAATACTTTGAGACATCTTATCCCCTGCCCAAAGGATAGGGGATAAGATGTCTGATCGTAGGGGGGGGGGGGACCGCCACTGGGACCCCCCGAGATCTCCGTGCATCACCTGCATTCTATGTGGGTCTGTGTCTTCAGTGTCAGCTCTTTGTTCCTTGGACTGGAGACGCAACGCAACACCACACCCTTCATGACGTCACAGCATGCCCCCTCCATTCATGTCTATGGGAGGGAGCTTTACGTCCGTCGCGCCCCCTCCCATATACATGTATTGAGGGGGCATGGTGTCATGTCGCGAAGGGCGTGGTGTCACATCGCGACTCCAATCCCAGAAACAAAGAGCTTCTCCGAGACTGGGGACACATCCACATAGAATGCGGGTGCTGCACTTTGGCCGGATAACCCCTTTAAAGATATCCAAAGATCAGTGGTACCAAACGACCAGAAGAGAGAAAAGATAAATAAAAAATGGATGGTGACATAATAGCACTACCACAACCTTGCAGCAGAAATATTTTAAGGAAATATTAAGAAAATATTAAGAATGTATAAGGAAATATTCAACTTAATTACATAATATTTTGAAAATCTATTAGAACTAAAAAGAAAATAAACTCTGTTATGCAATGAACAAATTTTAATTCATCTTGCTCTACAGGAAGCGGCTGTACCTGACACATTGCTGCTCCAGAATGGCTGGGCTGCCATAAAGAACATAGATCTGTCATAAAACACATCCTTGTGTTTCTTAAATACAGACATTTTAAATGGCTATTAAAATTTTAAACAGAAACCGTCAGCATATAAACGACATAGCAGCAGACATGAGATAACATAAAAGTACACTCCTGTGGTTACAGACTTGGTCACTGTCTGCCTTCTAGCATGATAAAAACAGAGCATTTAACCGGCAGGATTTATGGGATATTTTCTTCAAGATTAAACCATACGTGGTATAGTCTCAGGATGGAAAGGTTTACTAGGATTTGTTTATGTGCTACACTAACCATGGTCATTCCGGAAGCCAGCGGTGCACACACTGGTGTCTGGGCATGTGAACTTCAGATGCTGGAGAACTAAGAATATAAATACTATAAAAATACTATAAATACATTTTTTCAGGGTAGACAAGGTTATAAAATTTGATATGCTTAGAGAGAAACGTGGTGGTATCTGCACTAAGTATTAAAGCCTGTCAAGGCTGCATGTGCGAGGAGCGTGAGTATGCAATGCCCCTCCAGGGCATTAGTGCAGGGGGGCATGGGTATATAATGCCCCCTGTACCCTGTACAAGTTCATCGCAGACCATGACGGTTCGGGGGTATGCCACAGGAGGTCAGAAGATGCTGCTGGGTCCTGCTTGCTCTCCTCCTGTGCTTTCTACACTGAGTAGATGGTTGATACTCTTGGTGTCACTGTGTAATTGTGATGTACACATGTTCCACCTGGAAGTGTCTGAGTTGCTTAACCCCTTAAGGACCCAGACCATTTATACCTTAAGGACCCGGCCATTTTTTGAACATCTGACCACTGTCACTATAAACATTAATAACTCTGGGATGCTTTTACTTTTCATTCTGATTCCAAGAATGTTTTTTGTGACATATTCTACTTTATGTCAGAGGTAAAAAAAAATTCCATACTTGCATCATTTCTTGGTTAAAAATTCCAAAATTTTATGAAAAAATTGAAAATTTTGCATTTTTTTACTTTGAAGCTCTCTGCTTATAAGGAAAATGGATATTCCAAATACATTATATATTGATTCACATATACAATATATCTACTTTATGTTTGCATCATAAAGTTGACATTTATTTACTTTTGGAAGACATCAGAGGGCTTCAAAGTTCAGCAGCAATTTTCAAATTTTTCACAAAATTTTCAAAATCTGAATTTTTCAGGGACCAGTTGAGATTTTAAGTGGATTTGAAGGGCCTTCATATTAGAAATACCCCACAAATGACCCCATTATAAAAACTGAACTCCTCAAAGTATCCAAAATGACATTCAGTAAGTGTGTTAACCCTTTAGGTGTTTCAAAGGAATAGCAGCAAAGTGAAGGAGAAAATTCTAAATCTTCATTTTTTACACTCGTATGTTCTTGTAGACCCAGTTTTTTAATTTTTACAAGTGGTAATAGGAGAAAAAGACCCCCCAAATTTTGCAACCCAATTTCTCTCGAGTAAGGAAATACCTCATATGTGTATGTTAAGTGTTCGGAGGGAGCAGTAGAGGGCTCAGAAGGGAATGAGCAACAATGGGATTTTGGAGAGTGAATTTTGCTGAAATGGTTTTTGGAGAGCATGTCACATTTAGGAAGCCCCTATGTTGCCAGAACAGCAGAAAACCCCACATGGCATACCATTTTGGAAACTACACCCCTCAAGGCACGTAACAAGGGGTCCAGTGAGCCTTAGCACCCCACAGGTATTTGACGACTTTTCGTTAAAGTCGGATGAATAAAAAAAAAAAAATTTTTTCACTAAAGTGGAGTTTTTTCCCCCAAATTTGCAATTTTTACAAAGGGTAATGGGAGAAAATGCCCCCCAAAATTTGTAAACCCATCTCTTCTGAGTATGGAAATACCCCATGTTAGGATGTAAAATGCTCTGCAGGCGAACTAAAATGCTCAGAAGAGGAGTCACATTTGGCTTTTGGAAAGCACATTTTGCTTAAATGGTTTTTGGGGGGTATGTCACATTTAGGAAGCCCCTATGGTGCCAGAACAGCAGAAAACCCCACATGGCATACCATTTTGGAAACTACACCCATCAAGGCACGTAACAAGGGGTCCAATGAGCCTTAGCACCCCACAGGTGTTTGACGACTTTTCGTTAAAGTCGGATGAATAAATGAAAAAAAAATTTTTTCACTAAAGTGCAGTTTTTCCCCCAAATTTACAATTTTTACAAAGGGTAATGGGAGAAAATGCCCCCCAAAATTTGTAAACCCATCTCTTCTGAGTATGGAAATACCCCATGTTAGGATGTAAAATGCTCTGCGGGCGAACTAAAATGCTCAGAAGAGGAGTCACATTTGGCTTTTGGAAAGCACATTTTGCTGAAATGGCTTTTGGGGGTTATGTCATATTTAGGAAGCCCCTATGGTGCCAGAACAGCAAAAAAAAAAAAAAAAACATGGCATACTATTTTGGAAAATACACCCCTTAAGGAGCGTAAAAAGGGGTACAGGTGTTTGACGACTTTTTGTTAAAGTTGGATGTGTAAATGAAAAATAATTATTTTTTCACTAAAATGCAGTTTTTCCCCAAATGTTACATTTTTACAAGGGGTAATAGGAGAAAATGACCCCCAAAATTTGTAACCCCATTTCTTCTGAGTATGGAAATACCCCATGTGTGAACATCAAGTGCTCTGCTGGCGCACTACAATGCTCAGAAGAGAAGTGCCATTGAGCTTTTAGAAAGATCATTTGTTTGGAATGGAAGTCAGGGGCCATGTGCGTTTACAAAGCCCCCCGTGGGGCCAGAACAGTGGACCCCCACATGTGACCCCATTTTGGAAACTACACCCCTCACAGAATTTAATAAGGGGTGCAGTGAGCATTTACACCCCACTGACGTTTGACAGATCTTTGGCTGTGCAAATGAAAAATAAATTTTTTCATTTTCACGGACCACTGTTCCAAAAATCTCAGAATGTCAGACACCTGTGGGGCGTAAATGCTTACTGTACCCCTTATTACATTCCGTGAAGGGTGTAGTTTCCAAAATGCCATTGTTCTGGCACTATGGGGGCTTTGTAAACACGCAAGGCCTTCAATTCTGGACAAATTTTCTCTTCAAAATCCCAATGGCGCTCCTTCTCTTCTGAGCAATGTAGTGCACTCACAGAGCACTTTACATCCACATGTAGAAATGGGGTTACAAATTTTGGGGGGCTTTTTTCCTATTTTCACTTGTGAAAATGAAAAATTTTGGGTAACACCAGCATTTTAGTTTTTTTTTATTTTCCCATTCAACTTTAATGAAAATTTGTCAAACACCTGTGGGGTGTTAAGGCTCACTATACCCCTTGTCACGTTCTGTGAGGGGTATAGTTTCCAAAATGGGGTCACATGTGGGTATTTATTTTTTTGCATTTATGTCAGAACCGCTGTAAAATCAGCCACCCCTGTGCAAATCACCAATTTAGGCCTCAAATGTACATGGTGCGCTCTCACTCCTGAGCCTTGTTGTGCGTCCGCAGAGCATTTTACGCCCACATCTGGGGTATTTCCGTGCTCAGGAGAAATTGTGTTACAAATTTTGGGGGTCTTTTTTTGCTTTTACTGCTTGTGAAAATAAAAATACGGGGCAACACCAGCATGTTAGTGTAAAAAATTTAATTTTTTTACACTATTAGTCTGGTGTAGCCCCCAAATTTTCCTTTTCATAAGGGGTAAAAGAAGAAAAAGCTCCCCAAAATTTGGAGTGCAATTTCTCCCGAGTACAAAGATACCCCATATGTGGCCCTAAACTGTTTCCTTGAAATAAGACAGGGCTCTGAATTGAGAGAGTGCCATGTGCATTTGAGGACTACATTAGGGATTGCATAGGGGTGGACATAGGGGTATTCTACGCCAGTGATTCCCAAACAGGGTGCCTCCAGCTGTTGCTAAACTCCTAGCATTCCTGGACAGTCAGTGGCAGTCAGGAAATGCTGGGAGTTGTTGTTTTGCAACAGCTGGAGGCTCCATTTAGGAAACACTGCCGTACAATACGTTTTTCATTTTTATTGGGGGGACAGTGTAAGGGGGTGTATATGTAGTGTTTTACCCTTTATTTTGTGTTAGTGTAGTGTAGTGTAGTGTTTTTAGGGTACATTCGCACTGGCGGGTTACGGTGAGTTTCCCGGTAGGAGTTTGTGCTGCAGCGAAAAATTTAGCAACAGCTGGAGGCACACTGGTTGGAAAACCTTCAGTTAGGTTCTGTTACCTAACTCAGTATTTTCCAACCAGTGTGTCTCCAAATGTTGCAAAACTTCAACTCCCAGCATGTACTGACCGTCGAAGGGCATGCTGGGAGATGTAGTTATGCAACAGCTGGAGGTACACAACTACAACTCCCAGCATGCAGAGACCGCTGTTTGCTGTTTGGGCATGCTTGGATTTGCAGTTTTGCAACATCTGGAGGGCTACAGTTTAGAGACCACTGCACAGTGATCTCCAAACTGTGGCCCTCCAGATGTTGCAAAACTACAAATCCCAGCAAGCCCAGACAGCAAACTGCTGTGTGCGCATTCTAGGAGTTGTAGTTTTTCAAGATCTAGAGGGCCACAGTTTAGAGATCACTGCAAAGTGATCTCCAAACTGCAGCCCTCTGCTGTTGCAAAACTACAAATCCCAGCATGCCCACACAGCAAACAGCTGTCTGGGCATGCTGGGAGTTGTAATTTTGAAACATCTGGAGGGCTACAGTTTAGAGACCACTGTATAGTGGTCTCAAACTGTAGCCCTCCAGATGTTGCTAGGCAACTCACCGGCTTCTGTAGGATCCAGGGAGTCGCATCGCCGTCCTCTTCTTCCACAGATCTCCGCCACCAATCGCCACCCACAGCCTCCGCCGTTGGGTAAGTGCACATCGGTGCCGATCCTCTGTTGGTTTCCTCGTTGTGTCCGGCCTATTGTGGGTGGGCAGAACGGGGAAACTAAAAGTTAACCCCCCCGCCCCCGATCTGCTATTGGTCGTTGCTCTAGACGACCAATAGCAGGGATAGGAGGGGGGACACCCCTGCCACCTCATTCCTATCCCTTCAGGGGGATTGTGGGTGTCTTGGACAACCGCGATCCCCCTTATATTCCGGGCCACCATAGACCTGTATGAGCCGGAATCGGCGCAAATTGCCGGTGTGAATTCAGCGGCGATTTACGCCGATCGCCGACATGGGGTGGGGGTCTAATGACCCCCCCTGGTAATTTGCGTGGGGTGCCTGCTGATCGACAACAGCATTCACCCCGGCGGGGACCGAAATTCCCTCGGGCGTTTTTTTTTTTTATCAACTTGTGCCAGAAAGTTAAACAGATTTGTAAATTACTTTTATTAAAAAATATTTAACCTTCCAGTAATTTTAGCAGCTGTATGCTAGAGAGGAAATTCTTTTATTTTTGAATTTCTTTTTTGTCTTGTCCACAGTGCTCTCTGCTAACACCTCTGTCCGTGTCAGGAACTGTCCAGAGCAGCAAAGGTTGCAATGGGGATTTTCTCCTGCTCTGGACAGTTCCTGATACTGGCATCAGGTATCAGCAGAGAGCACTGTGGACAAGACAAAAAAGAAATGAAAAAATTAAATTTGTATACAGCTGCTAATAAGTACTGGAAGGGTAAAGATTTTTTAATAGAAGTAATTTACAAATCTGTTTAACTTTCTGACACCATTTGATTTAAAAAAAAAATATTCCACCGGAGTACTCCTTTAACCTGTTAAGGACCCTTGACGTAACGTTACGTCACGTCACCCTGGGTCTTAAGGACCCATGACGTACAGTTACGTCATGGGCAGTTCTGGTACACGCCGTGCGCCGGGCGGGGATCGGACCGGGATGCCTGCTGGAATCATTCAGCAGGCATCCCGACACATCGCCCAGGGGGGTCCTGAGACCCCCCCATGTCGGCGATCGCAGAAAATTGCATGTCAATTCAGACATGCGATTTTCTGCTATTCCGGGCTGATCGGGTCTCTGGTGACCCGATCGCCCGGAAAATAGGGATGATCGGAGCTATCAGTGACAGCCCTGATCATCCTGAGGGATAGTAGCGAGGTCGCAGTGCTGCAATCTCCTCCTATCCCCTGCCATCCCCTGGCAGCGCAGGATAGTGGGTTGCCATGGAAACCCCTTGTTCTGCCCACCCCTGGATGGCGGGCAGAACGAGGGGAGAAGATGGAGGATGGTACCTGAAAAGAAGATGCGTGGGGACCGATGATCATCGGAGACATCAGCGGAGATCAGCAGTGCAGGTGGGGAAGCGACGGTGGGGGAGGGGAAGGAAAGTTGCAGTAAAGCGATCTTTACTGTGGCAACCACTAGGAAGGCTGAACTGCAACTCCCAGCATGCCCAGACAGCCAAAGGCTGTCTGGGCATGCTGGGAGTTGTAGTTTTGCAACATCTGGAGGGTCACAGTTTGGGGACCACTGTTGCAGTGGTACACAAACTGTAGCCCTCCAGATGTTGCAAAACTACAACTCTCAGCATGCCTAGACTGCCCAGGCATGCTGGGAGTTGTAGTTCTGTAACATTTGTCCCTTCAGATTTTGCAATTTTCATGACATTTTTGGAAAATGCTGCTCTACTTTGAAGCCCTCTAATTTTTTGAAAAAGTAAAAATATTTTATTATGCCAACATAAAGTGGACATATTGTATTTGTGAATAAAAATAAAATTTATTTGGAATATCCATTTTCCTTACAAGCAGAGAGCTTCAAAGTTAGAAAAGTGCAACATTTTCTAAATTTTCATGAAATTTTGGGATTTTTCACCAAAAAAGGATGCAAGTAACAACGAAAATTTACCACCAAAATAAAGTAGAATATGTCACGAAAAAACAATCTCAGAATCAGAATATTCGGTAAAAGTGTTTTAGAGATATTAATTCTTGAAGTGAAAGTGGTCAGATGTGCCAAAAACGCTCTGGTCCTACAGTGAAAATTGGCCTGGTCCTTAAGGGGTTAAGGAACAACTCAGGCCTCACAGTATGCATGAGGGATGCATAACAAAGACATTCTCCCATGTCGTTCATATATTGCAGTACAGTATTCATGTTTACTATTTACACATGCCAGGCATTCATAATTATGCCATCGAAGTTGTCAGGAATCGGCAGGCTGGAGGTGGATCCTCTGTGTCAGAGAGGGATTGGCGTGGACCGTGTCGGTGGACCGGTTCTAAGTTGCTACCGGTTTTCACCAGAGCCAGCCGCAAAGCGGGATGGTCTTGCAGCGGCGGTAGCAACCAGGTCGTATCCACCGGCAACGGCTCAACCTCTCTGACTGCTGAGATAGGCATGGTACAAGGGATAAGGCAAGAGCAAGGTCGGACGTAGCAGAAGGTCAGGGCAGGCATCAAGGATTGTAGTCAGGGGCAACGGCAGGAGGTCTGGAACACAGGCTAGGAACACTCAAGGAAAGGCTTTCTCTGGCACAAGGGCAACAAGATCCGGCCAGGAAGTGCAGGGGAAGTGAGGTAATATAGCCAGGGAGCAGGTGGAAACTAATTAGGGTGATTGGGCCAGGCACCAATCATTGGTGCACTGGCCCTTAAATCTCAGAGAGCTGGCTCGCGCGTGCCCTAGAGAGCGGAGTCGCGCGCGCCAAAGCATGACAGCTGGGGACCTGGACAGGTAAGTGACTTGGGATGCGATTCGCGAGCGGGCGCGTCCCGCTATGCGAATCGCATCCCCGCCGGCAATGTCAGTGCAGCGCTCCCGGTCAGCGGGTCTGACCGGGGCGCTGCAGAGAGAGGGATGCCATGAGCGCTCCGGGGAGGAGCAGGGACCCGGAGCGCTCGGCGTAACAGTACCCACCCCCTTGGGTCTCCCCCTCTTTTTGGGACCTGAAAATTCTTTAATCGGGAAGACATCTGACGACCCGGAGACAGGAGTAGCTTCCTCTAGACACTTAACTTCAAAGGGTCCAAGATAACGTGGTCCCAGATTAAAACTGGGGACACGGAAGCGGATATACTTGGCGGAGAGCCACACAAAAACAGGAGGAGTTCTTTTTTTTTTGTCGGCATGCTTCTTCACCCGGGATGAGGCTAATATGAGGAATTTTTGAGTCTTTTTCCAGACGGTGGCGAAGCCCCGGGAAACCACATCAACAGCGGGCAAACAAGAAGGCGTGGGAGTGGGGAGGGAGGGAAGAGGGTGAAGCTTGGCACGGGGCAGAGTGTTAACAGGACGGGGCTATGAGGAGGAGACACAGCATAGACCAGATCGGCCTTGGGGAGACCAGGTAAAGGAGGAGACACTGAGGTATGACTGACGGGACTGGGAGCAGACGTGAGGCATTTTCTGTGGCAAGTAGCACCCCAGCTCTTGATCTCCCCGGTGGTCCAGACAAGGGTAGAAGATTGGCATTGGAGCCATGGCAGACCGAGGAGGACTTCAGAGGAGCATTTGGGCAAAACAAAAAGTAAAATTTTTTTGAGATGCAGTTCCATGCTCATGAGCAGGGGTTCTGTGCGGTAACGCACAGTGCGGTATAGACGTAAATCTTTATTTCTGCGGCGAGTCCTCTCTTCAGGGGTCAGGCGAGACCGATCCATTTGCATAGCCTCCTCGGCGGGAGGCACAGGGGTAGATTGCAAAGGATACTGTGAGAGAGGTGCTCCGAGCGGTGTGGCCCATGGCAGGGCCTTCCCAGACAGGAGACCACGGCAGAGTCTATAGTCCCAATCAAATTTGTCCGGCAGGGACAAGCGGGGGTTGGGAGCGGCCGCTCGCTGCGGAGGAGGTGCAGGATCCGGCGGAGTAGATGGTTGTTGCAGCTGCTGTGTCTGTGACTGAAGTTGCTGTATCTGCGGTAGCAGCTGCTGTATCTGTGACTGAAGTTGCTGTGTCACGGTGGTCAAGTACGACAGCTGGTGATTTCGTTGGGCGATCATTAGGGATTGCTGGGCGATCACTGTGGAAATGTCGGCAAGACTTGACAGCGGCACCTCAGCAGAATCCATGGCCGGATCTACTGTTACGATTCGGCAGGCTGGAGGTGGATCCTCTGTGTCAGAGAGGGATTGTCGTGGACCGTGTCGGTGGACCGGTTCTAAGTTGCTACTGGTTTTCACCAGAGCCCGCCGCAAAGCAGGATGGTCTTGCAGCGGCGGTAGCAACCAGGTCGTATCCACCGGCAACGGCTCAACCTCGGAGGAGCCATAGGGTTTTGACTGACAGGACTGGGAGCAGACATAAGACACTTTTTGTGGCAAGTAGTACCCCAGTTCTTGATTTCTCCGGAGGTCCAATCGAGAGTAGGGGAGTGGCGTTGAAGCCAAGGTAGTCCAAGAAGAATTTCAGAAGTGCAGTTAGAGAGGACCAGAAATTCAATCTTTTCATGATGGGGTCCAATGCACATTAACCCCTTAAGGACCAGGCCATTTTACACCTTAGGACCAGAGCGTTTTTTGCACATCTGACCACTGTCACTTTAAACATTAATAACTCTGGAATGCTTTTAGTTATCAATCTGATTCCGAGATGGTTTTTTCGTGACATATTCTACTTTAACATAGTGGTAAAATTTTGTGGTAACTTGCATCCTTTCTTGGTGAAAAATTTGAAAATTTGATGAAAAATTTGAAAATTTTGCATTTTTCTAACTTTGAAGCTCTCTGCTTGTAAGAAAAATGGATATTCAAAATATTTTTTTATTTTATTCACATTTCCAATATGTCTACTTTATGTTTGCATCATAAAATTGACGTGTTTTTACTTTTGGAAGACACCAGAGGGCTTCAAAGTTCAGCAGCAATTTTCCAATTTTTCACAAAATTTTGAACCTCGCTTTTTTTCAGAGACCAGTTCAGGTTTGAAGTGGATTTAAAGGGTCTTCCCATTATAAATACCCCACAAATGACCCCATTATAAAAACTACATCCCCCAAAGTATTCAAAATGACAATCAGTAAGTGTTTTAACCCTTTAGGTGTTTCACAGGAATAGCAGCAAAGTGAAGGAGAAAATTCACAATCTTTATTTTTTACACTCGCATGTTCTTGTAAACCCAATTTTTGAATTTTTACAAGGGGTAAAAGGAGAAAATGTATAGTTATATTTGTAGCCCAATTTCTCTCGAGTAAGCACATACCTCATATGTCTATATAAAGTGTTCGGCGGGCGCAGTAGAGGGCTCAGAAGCGAAGGAGTGACAAGGGGATTTTGGAGAGTACGTTTTTCAGAAATGGTTTTTGGGGGGCATGTTGCATTTAGGAAGCCCCTATGGTGCCAGAACAGCAAAAATAACCCACATGGCATACCATTTTGGAAACTATACCCCTTGGGGAACGTAACAAGGAATAAAGTGAGCCTTAATACCCCACAGGTGTTTCACGACTTTTGCATATGTAGAAAAATTATTATTTTTTTTCACTAAAATGTGTGTTTCCCCCCAAATTACACATTTTTGCAAGGGTTAATAGCAGAAAATACCCCCCAAAATTTGTAACCCCATCTCTTCTGAGTATGGAGGTACCCCATAAGTGGACCTGAAGTGCACTACGTGCGAACTACAATGCTCAGAAGAGGAGGCGCACCATTGAGCTTTTGGAAAGAGAATTCGTTTGGAATGGTAGTCAGGGGCCATGTGCATTTACAAAGCCCCCCGTGGTGCCAGAACAGTGGACCCCCCCACATGTGACCCCATTTTGGAAACTACACCCCTCACAGAATTTAATAAGTGGTGCAGTGAGCATTTACATCCCACTGGCGTTTGACAGATCTTTGGGACAGTGGACTGTGCAAATGGAAAATTACATTTTTCATTTTCACGGATCACTGTTCCAAAAATCTGTCAGACACCTGTGGGGCGTAAATGCTCACTGTGCCCCTTATTACATTACATGAGGGGTGTAGTTTCCAAAATGGGGTCACATATGGGGGGGGTCCATTGTTCTGGTACCATGGGGGCTTTGTAAACACAAGTGGCCTTCAATTCCGGACAAATTTTCTCTTCAAAATCCCAATGGCGCTCCTTCTCTTCTGAGCATTGTAGTTCACCCATAGAGCACTTTACATCCACATATGGGGTATGCTCTTACTCAGAAGAAATTGGGGGGGGGCTTTTTTTTATTTTCCCTTGTGAAAATGAAAAATTTAGGGTGACACCAGCATTTTAGTGAGAAATTTTTTTTTTCACTTTCCCATCCAACTTTAATGAAAATTTGTCAAACACCTGTGGGGTGTTATGTCTCACTATACCCCTCCTTACGTTCCGTGAGGGGTGTCGTTTCCAAAATGGGGTCACATGTCTGTATTTATTGTTTTGTGTTTATGTCAGAACCACTGTAAAATCAGCCACCCCTGTGCAAATCACCAATTTAGGCCTCAAATGTACATGGTGTGCTTTTACTCCTGAGCCTTGTTGTGCGTCCGCAGAGCATTTTACGCCCACATATGGGGTATCTCCGTACTCAGGAGAAATTGCGTTACAAATTTTGGGTGTCTTTTTTTTCCTTTTACCTCCCGTGAAAATAAAAAGTAAAGGACAACACCAGCATGTTAGTGTAAAAAAAAAATTTTTTTTACACTTACAGGCTGGTGTAGACCCCAACTTTTCTTTTTCACAAGGGGTAAAAGGAAAAAAAGCCCCCAAAATTAGTAACGCAATTTCTCCCGAGTACGGAGATACCCCATATGTGGCACTAAACTGTTTCCTTGAAATACGACAGGGCTCCGAAGTGAGAGAGCGCCATGCGCATTTGAGGACTAAATTAGGGATTGCACAGGGGTGGACATAGGGTATTCTACGCCAGTGATTCCCAAACAGGGTGCCTCCAGCTGTTGCTAAACTCCCAGCATGCCTGGACAGTCAGTGGCTGTCCGTAAATGCTGGGAGTTGTTGTTTTGCAACAGCTGGAGGCTCTGTTTTGGAAACACTGCCGTACAATACGCTTTTTATTTTTTATTAGGGGGACAGTGTAAGGGGGTGTATATGTTGTGTTTTACTCTTTATTATGTGTAGTGTAGTGTTTTTAGGGTACATTCACACTGGCGGGTTTACAGTGAATTTACCGCTAGGAGTTTGCGCTGCGGTGAAAAATTTGCCACAGCCCAAACTTGAAGCAGAAAACTTACTGTAAACCCGCCAGTGTGAATGTACCCTGTACGTTCACATGGGGGGGCAAACCTCCAGCTGTTTCAAAACTACAACTCCTAGCATGTACTGACAGACCGTGCATGCTGGGAGTTGAAGTTTTGCAACAGCTGGAGGCACACTGGTTGGAAAACCTTCAGTTAGGTTCTGTTACCTAACTCAGTATTTTCCAACCAGTGTGCCTCCAGCTGTTGCAAAACTTCAACTCCCAGCATGTACTGATCGCCGAAAGGCATGCTGGGAGATGTAGTTATGCAACAGCTGGAGGGATCGCAACTACAACTCCCAGCATGCAGAGACAGCTGTTTGCTGTTTAGGCTTGCTGGGAGTTGCAGTTTTGCAACATCTGTAGAGCTATAGTTTAGAGACCACTGCATAGTGGTCTCCAAACTGTGGACCTCCAGATGTTGCAAAACTACAACTCCCAGCATGCCCAGACAGCAAACTGCTGTCTGGGCATGCTGGGAGTTGTAGTTTTGCAAGATCTGGAGGTGCACAGTATAGAGATCACTTTGCAGTGGTCTCAAACTGTAGACCTCCAGCTGTTGCAAAACTGCAACTCCCAGCAAGCCTAAACAGCTCTCTGGGCATGCTGGGAGTTGTAGTTTTGCAACATCTGGAGGGTTACAGTTTAGAGACCACTATAGTGGTCTCAGACTGTAGCCCTCCAGATGTTGCTAAGTAACTCACCGGCTTCCGTTGGATCCAGGGAGCTGCGTCGCGGTCCTCTTCTTCCGCCGATCGTCGCCCGCTGCCGCCGCTGATCGTCGCCGCTGCCATCGCCGATGGGTAAGTGGATCTTCGGCGCCGGTTCCTGTCGGTTTCCCCGTCCTGCCCCGCCTATTGTGGGAGGGCAGGACGGGGAAACCGAAAGTAAACCCCTCCGCCCCCGATCTGCTATTGGTGGTCGCGTCTAGACCACCAATAGCAGAGATAGGAGGGGTGGCAACCCTGCCACCTCACTCCTATCGCTACAGGGGGATCGTGGGTGTCTAGGACACCCGCGATCCCCCTTCTATTCCGGGTCACCGGGTCACCATAGACCCGCATGACCCGGAATCGGCGCAAATCGCAAGTGTGAATTCACTTGCGATTTGCGCCGATCGCTGACATGGGGGGGTCTAATGACCCCCCTGGGCATTTGCGCGGGCTGCCTGCTGATAGATATCAGCAGTCACCCCGGCGCGATCCCCGCCCGGCGCGCGGCGGGGACCGAAATTCCCACGGGCGTACAGGTACGCCCTTGGTCCTTAAGTACCAGGGAGCAAAGGCGTACCTGTACGCCCTAGGTCCTTAAGGGGTTAAGAGGGGTTCCGTGTGGTAACGCACAGTACAGTCCAATCTTTCACCATTAACAGAGGCGATGTAGAGGGGTCTGGCGAGACTGGTCACTGGGATGTTGAACCTGTTAACGAAAGAGGCCAAAATAAAATTTCCTGCAGATCCGGAATCCAAGAAGGCCACAGCTGAGAAGGAGAAGGTAGAAGAAGAAATCCGCACAGGCACAGTAAGACGTGGAGAAGCAGAGTTCACACCTAGAGCTGTCTCACCTTTGTGCGGAGTCGGAGTACGTCTTTCCTGGCGTGGAGGTCGGATAGGACAATCCTTCAAGAAGTTTTCGGTACTGGCACAGTACAGGCATAGGTTCTCAATGCGGCGTCGTGTCCTCTCTTGAGGTGTCAGGCGAGACCGGTCTACTTGCATAGCCTCCACGGCGGAAGGCACAGGAACAGATTGCAGCGGACCAGAGAAGAGAGGAGCCGGGGAGAGAAACCGCCACGTGCGAACAAAGTTCATATCCTGGCGGAGCTCCTGACGCCTTTCGGAAAAACGCATGTCAATGCGGGTGGCCAGATGAATAAGTTCATGCAGGTTAGCAGGGATTTCTCGTGCGGCCAGCACATCTTTGATGTTATTGGATAGGCCTTTTTTGAAGGTCGCGCAGAGGGCCTCATTATTCCAGGACAATTCGAAGGTGAGAGTACGGAATTGGATGGCGTACTCGCCCACAGAAGAATTACCCTGGACAAGGTTCAGCAGGGCAGTCTCGGCAGAAGAGGCTCGGGCTGGTTCCTCGAAGACACTTCGAATCTCCGTGAAGAAAGAGTGTACTGAGGCAGTGACAGGATCATTGCGGTACCAGAGCGGTGTGGCCCATGACAGGGCTTTCTCAGACAGAAGGCTGACCACGAAAGCCACCTTTGACCTTTCAGTTGGAAATTGGTCCGATGTCATCTCCAAATGCAGGGAACATTGCGAGAGAAAACCACGGCAAAGTTTAGAGTCCCCATCAAACTTGTCCGGCAATGATAAACGGAGGCTGGATGTGGCCACTCGCTGCGGAGGAGGTGCAGGAGCTGGCGGAGGAGATGGTTGCTAAAGCTGTGGTAGAAGCTGCTGTAGCATCACAGTTAGTTGAGACAGCTGGTGGCCTTGTTGCGCTATCTGTTGCGACTGCTGGGCGACCACCGTGGTAAGGTCAGCGACAACTGGCAGCGGGACCTCAGCGGGATGCATGGCCGGATCTACTGTCAGGATTCGGCTGGCTGGAGGTGGATCCTCTGTGTCAGAGAGGGATTGGCGTGGACCGTGTCGGTGGACCGGTTCTAAGTTGCTACTGATTTTCACCAGAGCCCGCCACAAAGCGGGATGGACTTGCAGCGGCGGTAGCAACCAGGTCGTATCCACCGGCAACGGCTCAACCTCTCTGACTGCTGAGATAGGCGCGGTACAAGGGATTAGACAAGAGCAGGGTCGGACGTAGCAGAAGGTCAGGCAGCAAGGATCGTAGTCAGGGGCAACGGCAAGAGGTCTGGAACACAGGCTAGGAACACACAAGGAACGCTTTCACTGGCACAATGGCAACAAGATCCGGCAAGGAAGTGCAGGGGAAGTGAGGTGATATAGGGAAGTGCACAGGTGAAGACACTAATTAAAACCCATGCACCAATCAGTGGCGCATCGGCCCTTTAAATCACAAAGACCCGGCGCGCGCGCGCCCTAGGGAGCGGGGCCGCGCACGCCTGGGCAGCACAGACGGGGAGCGAGTCGGGTAAGCGGGTCGCATCCCGGCTGGGGGCATTATCGAAGCGCACCCGGTCAGCGGGACTTACCGGGGCGCTGTGAACAGGAGAACGCTGTGAGCGCTCCGGGGAGCGCACCGCTTCATGGTTACTTTCGGTTAGCATACTATCAGTACACATGGCAAAAAGCAAAAAAAAAAAAAACACGATCGTAGACTTTCTATGGTACATACAGTACACTAGTAGTTTTGGTACTGACATATGCTCGGGTTTTCTGTACATATGCTCGTAGTGTTATACACTTTTATACATTACATTCGCTAGTAGTTATACTGTACTTACGCATGTACCATTTACACCGTACATACGCTAGTAGTTGTAATACTATACATACGCTAGTAGTTGTAATACTATACATACGCTAGTAGTTGTAATACTATACATACGCTGTGTGTTGGTAAGCACTTTGGAGGTACATACGGGTTTAAGTTAGCTCTTTCAATATGTAATCGATATATACAGTATGTAACCTTTATGCTCTGCGTACTGTTTAGTAGTATTTTGTGGAGGTACTCTGACCACGAGGTTGGTTTGCTGTGCTTAACTGTAAGCTTATTCTGCATAGACAGTTGTAGCTTGTTGTGCTTATCCTTGTAGGAGGTTATCAGTGCATAGGTTCATGCATGCATTTGATGCATTGTTTGGAGTAATTATTTTTAAGTATTTGAGGCGTATGTTTTAGTTTACCCTGTTTACATTGCACCATTATTAATGGGCAGTTATTCATAGGAGTTATGCCAAGCATATGTTTAGCTATTTAGCTATTGTGGCTGACATGTATTCACAGCAATATCCTTAAGACACATAGGCGGCAGCCACCTTTCATGTCTAACACATCTAATTGGGGAGTCCGCTGCATATACTCATCTCTGCATTATTTTCATTGTAATTGAGTTAGGACACATAGAGGGTTGTGTGCCCGTCAAATCTGCCTCAGATGCAGGGGTTGCACCACACGTAATTGGGTTTGACACAGAGCAATGACATCACAACACATAGATGGTTACCTGTTGTGTCTGCCATGTCCACAGGGGGTGGTACCAAATAACTGTTACTACTAACATGTTTTCACACCAATAACATCCTGACATATAGGTGGTGGTTTACTCATTGAGACTGCCATGTCTGCAGGGGTGTGTGCCACATAGGTTATTGTTACTGACACGTTTTCAGAGCAATAATTTCTTAACACAGGTGGTTGTTTACTTGTTATGCCTGTCATGTCTGTAGGGGGATGCACCATTTAGGTTATTGCTACGGACACGTTTTCTGAGTAATAATGTCACAGCACATACTGTAGGTGGTTGTTTACTCGTTATGCCTGCCATGTCAGCAGAGGGCGGCTTCACATAGGTTTTTGCTTTGAACATGTTTTTTAAGACCAATAACATCATGACACATAGGTGGTTGTTTACCCGTTATGCCTGCTATGTCTGCAGGGGGATGAACCACATAGGTTATTGTCACTGACACGTCTTTCAGAGCAATAACATCATGACACATAGGTGGTTGTTTTACCTGTGAGGTCTGCCACATCGGCAAGGGAGGCACCACAAGAAGTTATTGTTTCTGACACATCTTCAGAGCAATAACATTCTGACACGTAGGTGTTTGCTTACCCATTAAGCCTGCCATGTTTGCAGGGGGATGCACCACACAGGTTATTATTATGGGCAAATTGTTTCCGAACCATAAAATCTCGATGATAAGGGCCTGCTGTAACACTCACGTTTCTGAAGACAGGAACTCCGGTGCATGTGGATCCGCTGGATCTGTGTGGCAGATGACTTGGACCGTGCCAGGGAACGGAGTCTAAGGTGCTGCTGGTCTTCACCAGAGCCCGCCGCAAAGCAGGATGGGCTTGCTGCTGCAGCCGACACCCAGGTCGTAACTCCCGGCAACGGCTCGACAACACACACAGGCGGCTGAGGAGATGCGGAGCACAGAAGGGATGAGACAACTCGTAGTCAGGATAGCTGTAGGTCAGGGCAGGCAGCACAGTAGCGTAGTCGGGACGTAGCAGGCGGCAGAGAAGCAAGGTCAAGGTCACAAGAGCAGGAGATCTGGTACACAGCAAGGCAATACAAAGGAACACTTTCTCTAGGGCACAAGGCAACAAAGATCCGGCAGAGAACTGAGGAGGGTGGAGGAATTTATCAACAAGACACAGGTGGTTACACTAATGAGCGTATTGGCCCTTTAAATCTTAAAGCTCCGGCACGCGCACACCCTAAGGAACGGGGACACATGCGCCGGAGAGGAGCAGAGAGGTGGAAGCAGAGGCAGGGGAAACCCCTGGAGAGTGATGGACTGGGGCTCACATGCGGGTGCGTCCCGCAGTGCGAGTCCCAGCCCCGTCGGCAGCAGAAGGTAAGAGGACCATGCGAACACGGCCAGCGTGTGAGGCCGGAGCACGTAACAGTACCCCCTCCTTTTGCGAGAGAGGAAACTCCTGAGAAGGTCACGGTCCAGGATATTCTCCTCAGGTTCCCAAGATCTTTCCTCAGGACCGTAACCCTCCCAATCGACCCAAAATTTTTTTTACCTCTGACAGTTTTCGCAGAAAGGATCTGCTTAACTTTGTAGACATCTGATGAGCCGGAGACAGGTGTTGGGGGAGGATTCTTCTGAGAAAACCGGTTTACAACAAGAGGCTTGAGGAGAGAGACGTGGAAGGAATTGGGAATATGTAATGTAGCAGGTAAACGGAGTTTGTAGGAAACAGGATTGATCTTTTGTAGAATCTGGAAGGGACCAAGGTAGCGGGGATCGAGCTAGTAACAGGGGATCTTGAAGCCGATGTATTTGGATGAAAGCCACACCATGTCACCAGGAGAGAAGGACGGAGGAGGTCTTCTACCTTTATCTGCTTGCACCTTCATGCGTGAAGAAGCCTAGGACAATGACTGTCGGGTCTGTTGCCAGATGGTGGAGAAGTCACGGACCAGCTCATCAATAGCAGGCACACCGGAGGAGACTGGGAGAGGAAGAGGAGTACAGAGATGGAGTCCGTAGACAACAAAAAAGGGAGACGACCTCGTGGACTCGGAATCCTTAAGATTATATGAGAATTAAGCCCAGGGGAGAAGGTCGACCCAATCATCTTGGCGAGCTGAAACAAAATGCTGAAGATAAGTCTCAAGGATTTGATTGACCCTTTCCACCTGACCGTTGGACTGAGGGTGGTAGGCCGAGGATTGATGTCCAGACTGTTACAAAGGGCTCACCAGAACTTAGAGACAAACTGCACACCTAGATCCAAAACTATATGTTGTGGAAGACCATCTAAACGAAAGACATGCGACAAGAAGTACTTCGCCAGCTGTGGAGCAGAAGGAAGACCTGGTACAGGAATAAAGTGAGCAATCTTGGAAAACCGATCTACCACGACCCAGATGACAGTGTTATTATGAGAAGGTGGCAGATCGGTGATGAAATCCATGGCGATATGGGACCAGGGAGTCTCTGGAATGGGTAAAGGCTGTAAGAGTCCTGCAGGTCTTTGCCGAGGAGTTTTGTCACGGACACAAGTTACACAGGACCGAAAAAAATCAGAAACATCACGTTCAAGATGGGGCCACCAGTAGTGCCGGGAAATAAGAAGTAGGGTCTTGCGTATTCCAGGATGTCCTGCTGTCAAAGAAGAATGACCCCATTTCAAGACCTTGCATCTCAATCTGGTGGGCACAAAGGATTTTCCTGGAGGAATTTGCTGAATCTCTGCAGGAGCGGCAGGAATTAAAACGGTTAGGAGGAATAATGCGCCTAGGCGTGGAGTCCAAACCAATGACGTCAGAGGACCTGGAGAGTGCATCAGCCCTGATGTTCTTGTTTGCAGGACGGAAGTGAATGAAGGGACGAGGCCAATCCAAAACTGCAGATAACTTATCTGGATCCATCTGCAGGCCCTGATGAGAGACAATGTAGCCAAGAAATGGAAGACTAGACTTTTCAAACAGGCATTTCTCCAATTTGGATTAGAGATGATTCTTCCGTAGTCTCTGAAGAACCAGACGAACATGAGCACGATGCTCCACTAAGTTGGAAGAGAAGATCAGGATGTCATCAAGGTATACGACAACACAGGTGTAAAGAAGATCACAGAAGATATCATTAACGAATTCCTGGAAAATGGTTGGAGCATTGCAGAGACCAAATGGCATAACAAGATACTCAAAATGTCCGTCACGAGTATTGAAGGCCATTTTCCATTCATCTCCCTTGCGGATGAGATTATACGCACCGCGTAAGTCCAGCTTGGAGAAGACCTTGGCACCCCATAAACGGTCAAAAAGTTCTGAGATAAGAGGTAAAGGGTAACGGTTCTTGACGGTGATTTTGTTAAGTCCCCTGTAGTCAATGCTTGGATGGAGTGAGCCATCTTTCTTCCCTACAAAGAAGAAACCTGCTCCTGCAGGAGAAGAGGACTTACGGATAAATCCCTTTTGGAAATTCTCCTGGATATACTCAGCCATGGCTTTGGTCTCAGGAACTGAAAGAGGATATATCCTCCCACGAGGAGGAGTGGTACCAGGCAGAAGATCAATAGGGCAGTCGTAAGGACGAGGTCGAGGCAGAGACTCAGCCTGTTTCTTGCAGAAGACATATGAGAAATCTTGGTAGGGTGGCGGCAGGCCAGGTAAAGGTGGAGGACGAGAAACAACTTCACGCAGAGCAGATTGGAGGCAAAAATGTTGACAGGATTGTCCCCAGCGAATTATTTCTCCAGTTCTCCAATCCAGTTGCGGGGAATGGCGTTGCAGCCAAGGAAGACCAAGAAGAATCTCAGAAGTACAGTGTGGCAGAACATAGAATTCAATCTTCTTTTTATGCGATACTCCTGTCACGATGCCGGCTGGCAGGTAGTGGATCCTCTGTGCCAGAGAGGGATTGGCGTGGACCGTGCTAGTGGATCGGTTCTAAGTCACTACTGGTTTTCACCAGAGCCCGCCGCAAAGCGGGATGGACTTGCTGCGGCGGTAGTGACCAGGTCGTATCCACTAGCAACGGCTCAACCTCTCTGACTGCTGAAGATAGGCGCGGTACAAGGGAGTAGACAGAAGCAAGGTCGGACGTAGCAGAAGGTCGGGGCAGGCAGCAAGGATCGTAGTCAGGGGCAACGGCAGTGTTACGCCGAGCGCTCCGGGTCCTCGCTCCTCCCCGGAGCGCTCGCTACACTCCTCTCACTGCAGCGCTCCGGTCGGTTCCACGGACCCGGGGCGCTGCGATACCACCTCTGGCCGGGATGCGATTCGCGATGCGGGTAGCGCCCGCTCGCGATGCGCACCCCGGCTCCCGTACCTGACTCGCTCTCCGTCAGTTCTGTCCCGGCGCGCGCGGCCCCGCTCCCTAGGGCGCGCGCGCCGGGTCTTTGCGATTTAAAGGGCCACTGCGCCGCTGATTGGCGCAGTGGTTCCAATTAGTGTTTACACCTGTGCACTTCCCTATATCACCTCACTTCCCCTTCACTCCCTCGCCGGATCTTGTTGCCTTAGTGCCAGTGAAAGCGTTTCCTTGTGTGTTCCTAGCCTGTGTTCCAGACCTCCTGCCGTTGCCCCTGACTACGATCCTTGCTGCCTGCCCCGACCTTCTGCTACGTCCGACCTTGCTTCTGTCTACTCCCTTGTACCGCGCCTATCTTCAGCAGCCAGAGAGGTTGAGCCGTTGCTAGGGGATACGACCTGGTCACTACCGCCGCAGCAAGACCATCCCGCTTTGCGGCGGGCTCTGGTGAAAACCAGTAGTGACTTAGAACCGATCCTCTAGCACGGTCCTCGCCAATCCCTCTCTGGCACAGAGGATCCACTACCTGCCAGCCGGCATCGTGACAGTAGATCCGGCCATGGATCCCGCTGAAGTTCCTCTGCCAGTTGTCGCTGACCTCACCACGGTGGTCGCCCAGCAGTCACAACAGATTGCGCAACAAGGCCAACAGCTGTCTCAACTGACTGTTATGCTACAACAGTTACTACCACAGCTCCAGCAACCATCTCCTCCGCCAGCTCCTGTACCTCCTCCGCAGCGAGTGGCCGCTTCTGGACTACGACTATCCTTGCCGGATAAATTTGATGGGGACTCTAAGCTTTGCCGTGGCTTCCTTTCCCAATGTTCATTACACTTGGAGATGATGTCGGACCAGTTCCCCACTGAAAGGTCTAAGGTGGCTTTCGTAGTCAGCCTGCTGTCTGGAAAAGCCCTGGCTTGGGCCACACCGCTCTGGGACCGCAATGACCCCGTCACTGCCTCTGTACACTCCTTCTTCTCGGAAATTCGAAGTGTCTTTGAGGAACCTGCCCGAGCCTCTTCTGCTGAGACTGCCCTGTTGAACCTGGTCCAGGGTAATTCTTCCGTTGGCGAGTATGCCGTACAATTCCGTACTCTTGCTTCTGAATTATCCTGGAACAATGAGGCCCTCTGCGCGACCTTTAAAAAAGGCCTATCCAGCAACATTAAAGATGTTCTGGCCGCACGAGAAATGCCTGCCAATCTTCATGAACTTATTCACCTAGCCACTCGCATTGACATGCGTTTTTCCGAAAGGCGTCAGGAGCTCCGCCAAGATATGGACTCTGTTCGCACGAGGCGTTTCTTCTCCTCGGCTCCTCTCTCCTCTGGTTCCCTGCAATCTGTTCCTGTGCCTCCCGCCGTGGAGGCTATGCAGGTCGACCGGTCTCGCCTGACATCTCAAGAGAGGACACGACGCCGCATGGAGAACCTCTGCCTGTACTGTGCTAGTACCGAACACTTCCTGAGGGATTGTCCTATCCGCCCTCCCCGCCTGGAAAGACGTACCCTGACTCCGCACAAAGGTGAGACAATCCTTGATGTCCACTCTGCTTCTCCACGTCTTACTGTGCCTGTGCGGATGTCTGCCTCTGCCTTCTCCTTCTCTTCTGTGGCCTTCTTGGACTCTGGATCTGCAGGGAATTTTATTTTGGCCTCTCTCGTCAACAGGTTCAACATCCCAGTGACCAGTCTCACCAGACCCCTTTACATCAATTGTATAAACAATGAAAGATTGGACTGTTCCATACGTTTCCGCACGGAGCCCCTTCTAATGAGCATCGGATCTCATCACGAGAGGATTGAACTTTTGGTCCTCCCCAATTGCACCTCGGAAATTCTCCTTGGACTTCCCTGGCTTCAACTTCATTCCCCAACCCTGGATTGGTCCACTGGGGAGATCAAGAGTTGGGGGCCCTCTTGTTCCAAGGACTGTCTAAAACCGGTTCCCAGTAACCCTTGCCGTAACTCTGTGCTTCCTCCAGTAACCGGTCTCCCTAAGGCCTATATGGACTTCGCGGATGTTTTCTGCAAAAAACAAGCGGAGACTCTACCTCCTCACAGGCCTTATGATTGTCCTATCGACCTCCTCCCGGGCACTACTCCACCCCGGGGCAGAATTTATCCTCTCTCTGCCCCAGAGACTCTTGCCATGTCTGAATACGTCCAGGAGAATCTAAAAAAGGGCTTTATCCGTAAATCCTCCTCTCCTGCCGGAGCCGGATTTTTCTTTGTGTCCAAAAAAGATGGCTCTCTACGTCCTTGCATTGACTACCGCGGACTTAATAAAATCACGGTTAAGAACCGCTACCCCTTACCCCTCATCTCTGAACTCTTTGATCGCCTCCAAGGTGCCCACATCTTTACTAAATTGGACTTAAGAGGCGCCTATAACCTCATCCGCATCAGAGAGGGGGATGAGTGGAAAACAGCATTTAACACCAGAGATGGACACTTTGAGTATCTGGTCATGCCCTTTGGCCTGTGCAACGCCCCTGCTGTCTTCCAAGACTTTGTTAATGAAATTTTTCGTGATCTGTTATACTCCTGTGTTGTTGTATATCTTGATGATATCCTAATTTTTTCGGCCAATCTAGAAGAACACCGCCAGCATGTCCGTATGGTTCTTCAGAGACTTCGTGACAATCAACTCTATGCTAAAATTGAGAAATGTCTGTTTGAATGCCAATCTCTTCCTTTTCTAGGATACTTGGTCTCTGGCCAGGGACTACAAATGGATCCAGATAAACTCTCTGCCGTCTTAGATTGGCCACGCCCCTCCGGACTCCGTGCCATCCAACGTTTTTTGGGGTTCGCCAATTATTACAGGCAATTTATTCCACATTTTTCTACCATTGTGGCTCCTATTGTGGCTTTAACCAAAAAAAATGCCGATCCCAAGTCTTGGCCTCCTCAAGCGGAAGACGCCTTTAAACGACTCAAGTCCGCCTTCTCTTCGGCTCCCGTGCTCTCCAGACCTGACCCATCTAAACCCTTCCTATTGGAGGTTGATGCCTCCTCAGTGGGAGCTGGAGCTGTCCTTCTACAAAAAAACTCTTCCGGGCATGCTGTTACTTGTGGGTTTTTTTCTAGGACCTTCTCTCCGGCGGAGAGGAACTACTCCATCGGGGATCGAGAGCTTCTAGCCATTAAATTAGCACTTGAGGAATGGAGGCATCTGCTGGAGGGATCAAGATTTCCAGTTATTATTTACACCGATCACAAGAACCTCTCATACCTCGAGTCTGCCCAACGGCTGAATCCTCGTCAGGCCAGGTGGTCTCTGTTCTTTGCCCGATTTAATTTTGAAATTCACTTTCGGCCTGCTGATAAGAACATTAGGGCCGATGCTCTCTCTCGTTCCTCAGATGCTTCTGAAATTGAACTCTCTCCTCAACACATCATTCCTCCTGACTGCCTGATTTCCACTTCTCCAGCCTCCATCAGGCAAACTCCTCCAGGAAAGACCTTTGTTTCTCCACGCCAACGCCTCGGAATCCTCAAATGGGGTCACTCCTCCCATCTCGCAGGTCATGCGGGCATCAAGAAATCTGTGCAACTCATCTCTCGCTTCTATTGGTGGCCGACTCTAGAGACTGATGTGGTGGACTTTGTGCGAGCCTGCACTATCTGTGCCCGGGATAAGACTCCTCGCCAGAAGCCCGCTGGTTTTCTTCTTCCTCTGCCTGTTCCCGAACAACCTTGGTCTCTGATTGGTATGGATTTTATTACTGACTTACCCCCATCCCATGGCAACACTGTTATTTGGGTGGTCGTTGATCGATTCTCCAAAATGGCACATTTCATCCCTCTTCCTGGTCTTCCTTCAGCGCCTCAGTTGGCTAAACAATTTTTTGTACACATTTTTCGTCTTCACGGGTTGCCTACGCAGATCGTCTCGGATAGAGGCGTCCAATTTGTGTCTAAATTCTGGAGGGCTCTCTGTAAACAACTCAAGATTAAATTAAATTTTTCTTCTGCATACCATCCTCAATCCAATGGACAAGTAGAAAGAATTAACCAGATCTTGGGTGACTATTTACGACATTTTGTTTCCTCCCGCCAGGATGACTGGGCAGATCTTCTACCTTGGGCCGAATTCTCGTATAATTTCAGAATCTCTGAATCTTCCTCCAAATCCCCGTTTTTCGTGGTGTACGGCCGTCACCCTCTTCCCCCCCTCCCTACCCCCTTGCCCTCTGGTCTGCCCGCTGTGGATGAAATTTCTCGTGATCTCTCCATCATATGGAGAGAGACCCAAAATTCTCTCTTACAGGCTTCTTCACGCATGAAGAGATTCGCGGATAAGAAAAGAAGAGCTCCTCCCATTTTTTCCCCTGGAGACAAGGTATGGCTCTCCGCCAAATATGTCCGCTTCCGTGTCCCTAGCTATAAGTTGGGACCACGCTATCTTGGTCCTTTCAAGATTTTGCGCCAGATTAATCCTGTCTCTTACAAACTTCTTCTTCCTCCTTCTCTTCGTATTCCTAATGCCTTTCATGTTTCTCTTCTTAAACCACTTATCATTAACCGTTTCTCTCCCAAATCTGTTCCCCCCACTCCTGTCTCCGGCTCCTCGGACATCTTCTCCGTCAAAGAAATTTTAGCATCTAAAAAGGTCAGAGGGAAAACCTTCTTTTTAGTGGATTGGGAGGGTTGTGGTCCAGAAGAGAGGTCCTGGGAACCTGAGGACAATATCCTGGACAAAAGTCTGGTCCTCAGGTTCTCAGGCTCCAAGAAGAGGGGGAGACCCAAGGGGGGGGGTACTGTTACGCCGAGCGCTCCGGGTCCTCGCTCCTCCCCGGAGCGCTCGCTACACTCCTCTCACTGCAGCGCTCCGGTCGGTTCCACGGACCCGGGGCGCTGCGATACCACCTCTGGCCGGGATGCGATTCGCGATGCGGGTAGCGCCCGCTCGCGATGCGCACCCCGGCTCCCGTACCTGACTCGCTCTCCGTCAGTTCTGTCCCGGCGCGCGCGGCCCCGCTCCCTAGGGCGCGCGCGCGCCGGGTCTTTGCGATTTAAAGGGCCACTGCGCCGCTGATTGGCGCAGTGGTTCCAATTAGTGTTTACACCTGTGCACTTCCCTATATCACCTCACTTCCCCTTCACTCCCTCGCCGGATCTTGTTGCCTTAGTGCCAGTGAAAGCGTTTCCTTGTGTGTTCCTAGCCTGTGTTCCAGACCTCCTGCCGTTGCCCCTGACTACGATCCTTGCTGCCTGCCCCGACCTTCTGCTACGTCCGACCTTGCTTCTGTCTACTCCCTTGTACCGCGCCTATCTTCAGCAGCCAGAGAGGTTGAGCCGTTGCTAGGGGATACGACCTGGTCACTACCGCCGCAGCAAGACCATCCCGCTTTGCGGCGGGCTCTGGTGAAAACCAGTAGTGACTTAGAACCGATCCTCTAGCACGGTCCTCGCCAATCCCTCTCTGGCACAGAGGATCCACTACCTGCCAGCCGGCATCGTGACAGGCAGGAGGTCTGGAACATAGGCTAGGAACACACAAGGAAACGCTTTCACTGGCACGATGGCAACAAGATCCGGCAAGGGAGTGCAGGGGAAGTGAGGTGATATAGGGAAGTGCACAGGTGAACACACTAATTGGAATCACTGCGCCAATCAGCGGCGCAGTGGCCCTTTAAATCGCAAAGACCCGGCGCGCGCGCGCCCTAGGGAGCGGGGCCGCGCGCGCCGGGACAGGACCGAGGGAGAGCGAGTCAGGTACGGGAGCCGGGGTGCGCATCGCGAGCGGGCGCTACCCGCATCGCGAATCGCATCCCGGCTGGAAGCGGAATCGCAGCGCCCCGGGTCAGTGGATCTGACCGGAGCGCTGCAGTGGGGAGAGTGTAGCGAGCGCTCCGGGGAGGAGCGGGGACCCGGAGCGCTCGGCGTAACAGTACCCCCCCCCCTTGGGTCTCCCCCTCTTCTTAGAGCCTGAGAACCTGAGGAGCAGACTTTTGTCTAGGATGTTGTCCTCAGGTTCCCAGGATCTCTCTTCTGGACCACAACCCTCCCAATCCACTAAAAAAAAGGTTTTCCCTCTGACCTTTTTAGATGCTAGAATCTCTTTGACGGAGAAGATGTCCGAGGAGCCGGAAACAGGAGTGGGAGCAACAGATTTGGGAGAGAAACGGTTGATGATGAGTGGTTTAAGAAGAGAAACGTGAAAGGCATTAGGGATACGAAGAGAAGGAGGAAGAAGAAGTTTGTAAGAGACAGGATTAATCTGACACAAAATTTTGAAAGGACCAAGATAGCGTGGTCCCAACTTGTAGCTAGGGACACGGAAGCGGACATATTTAGCGGAGAGCCATACCTTGTCTCCAGGGGAAAAAATGGGAGGAGCTCTTCTTTTCTTATCCGCGAACTTCTTCATGCGTGATGAAGCCTGTAAGAGAGAATTTTGGGTCTCTCTCCATATGATGGAAAGGTCACGAGAAATTTCATCCACAGCGGGCAGACCAGAGGGCAAGGGGGTAGGGAGGGGGGGAAGAGGGTGACGGCCGTACACCACGAAAAATGGGGATTTGGAGGAAGATTCAGAGACTCTGAAGTTATACGAGAATTCGGCCCATGGAAGGAGATCTGCCCAGTCATCCTGGCGGGAGGAAACAAAATGTCGTAAATAATCACCCAAGACCTGGTTAATTCTTTCTACTTGTCCATTGGATTGGGGATGATATGCAGAAGAAAAATTTAATTTAATCTTGAGTTGTTTACAGAGAGCCCTCCAGAATTTAGACACGAATTGGACGCCTCTATCCGAGACGATCTGCGTAGGCAACCCGTGAAGACGAAAAATGTGTACAAAAAATTGTTTAGCCAACTGAGGCGCTGAAGGAAGACCAGGAAGAGGGATGAAATGTGCCATTTTGGAGAATCGATCAACGACCACCCAAATAACAGTGTTGCCACGGGGAGGGGGTAAATCAGTAATAAAATCCATACCAATCAGAGACCAAGGCTGTTCGGGGACAGGCAGGGGATGAAGAAAACCAGCGGGCTTCTGGCGAGGAGTCTTATCCCGGGCACAGATAGTGCAGGCTCGCACAAAGTCCACAACATCCGTCTCCAGAGTCGGCCACCAATAGAAGCGGGAGATGAGTTGCACAGATTTCTTGATGCCCACATGACCTGCGAGATGGGAGGAGTGACCCCATTTGAGGATTCCGAGGCGTTGGCGTGGAGAAACAAAGGTCTTTCCTGGAGGAGTTTGCCTGATGGAGGCTGGAGAAGTGGAAATCAGGCAGTCAGGAGGAATGATGTGTTGCGGAGAGAGTTCAACTTCCGAGGCATCCGAGGAACGAGAGAGAGCATCGGCCCTAATGTTCTTATCGGCAGGCCGAAAGTGAATTTCAAAATTAAATCGGGCAAAGAACAGAGACCACCGGGCCTGGCGAGGATTCAGCCGTTGGGCAGACTGGAGGTAGGAGAGGTTCTTGTGATCGGTGTAAATAATAACTGGAAATCTTGATCCCTCCAGCAGATGCCTCCATTCCTCAAGTGCTAATTTGATGGCTAGAAGCTCTCGATCCCCGATGGAGTAGTTCCTCTCCGCCGGAGAGAAGGTCCTAGAAAAAAAACCACAAGTGACAGCATGCCCGGAAGAATTTTTTTGTAGAAGAACAGCTCCAGCTCCCACTGAGGAGGCATCAACCTCCAATAGGAAGGGTTTGGAAGGGTCAGGTCTGGAGAGCACGGGAGCCGAAGAAAAGGCAGACTTGAGTCGTTTAAAGGCGTCTTCCGCTTGAGGAGGCCAAGACTTGGGATCGGCATTTTTTTTGGTTAAAGCCACGATAGGAGCCACAACGGTAGAAAAATGTGGAATAAATTGCCTGTAATAATTGGCGAACCCCAAAAAGCATTGGATAGCACGGAGTCCGGAGGGGCGTGGCCAATCTAAGACGGCAGAGAGTTTGTCTGGATCCATTTGTAGTCCCTGGCCAGAGACCAAGTATCCTAGAAAAGGAAGAGATTGGCATTCAAACAGACATTTCTCAATTTTGGCATAGAGTTGATTGTCACGAAGTCTCTGAAGAACCATACGGACATGCTGGCGGTGTTCTTCTAGATTGGCAGAAAAAATTTGGATATCGTCCAGATATACAACAACACAGGAGTATAAAAGATCACGAAAAATTTCATTAACAAAGTCTTGGAAGACGGCAGGGGCGTTGCACAGGCCAAAGGGCATGACCAGATACTCAAAGTGTCCATCTCTGGTGTTAAATGCCGTTTTCCACTCATCCCCCTCTCTGATGCGGATGAGATTATAAGCACCTCTTAAGTCCAGTTTAGTAAAGATGTGGGCACCTTGGAGGCGATCAAAGAGTTCAGAGATGAGGGGTAGGGGGTAGCGGTTCTTAACCGTGATTTTATTAAGACCGCGGTAGTCAATGCAAGGACGTAGGGAGCCATCTTTTTTGGACACAAAGAAAAATCCGGCTCCGGCAGGAGAGGAGGATTTACGGATAAAGCCCTTTTTTAAATTTTCCTGGACGTATTCAGACATGGCAAGAGTCTCTGGGGCGGACAGAGGATAAATTCTGCCCCGGGGTGGAGTAGTGCCCGGGAGGAGGTCGATAGGACAATCATAAGGCCTGTGAGGAGGTAGAGTCTCAGCTTGTTTTTTGCAGAAAACATCCGCAAAGTCCATATAGGCCTTAGGGAGACCGGTTACTGGAGGAACCACAGAGTCACGGCAAGGGTTACTGGGAACCGGTTTTAGACAGTCCTTGGAACAAGAGGGCCCCCAACTCTTGATCTCCCCAGTGGACCAATCCAGGGTTGGGGAATGAAGTTGAAGCCAGGGAAGTCCAAGGAGAATTTCAGAAGTGCAATTGGGGAGGACCAAAAGTTCAATCCTCTCGTGATGAGATCCGATGCACATTAGAAGGGGCTCCGTGCGGAAACGTATGGTACAGTCCAATCTTTCATTGTTTACACAATTGATGTAAAGGGGTCTGGCGAGACTGGTCACTGGGATGTTGAACCTGTTGACGAGAGAGGCCAAAATAAAATTTCCTGCAGATCCAGAGTCCAAGAAGGCCATAGTAGAGAAGGAGAAGGCAGAGGCAGACATCTGCACAGGCACAGTAAGACGTGGAGAAGCAGAGTAGACATCAAGGACTGTCTCACCTTTGTGCGGAGTCAGCGTACGTTTTTCCAGGCGGGGAGGACGGATAGGACAATCCCTCAGGAAGTGTTCGGTACTAGCACAGTACAGGCAGAGATTCTCCATGCGGCGTCGTGTCCTCTCTTGAGGTGTCAGGCGAGACCGGTCGACCTGCATAGCCTCCACGGCGGGAGGCACAGGAACGGATTGCAGGGGACCAGAGGAGAGAGGAGCCGAGGAGAAGAAACGCCTCGTGCGAACAGAGTCCATATCTTGGCGGAGCTCCTGACGCCTTTCGGAAAAACGCATGTCAATGCGAGTGGCTAGGTGAATGAGTTCATGTAGATTAGCAGGGATTTCTCGTGCGGCCAGAACATCTTTAATGTTGCTGGATAGGCCTTTTTTAAAGGTCGCGCAGAGGGCCTCATTATTCCAGGATAATTCTGAAGCAAGAGTACGGAATTGTACGGCATACTCGCCAACGGAAGAATTACCCTGGACCAGGTTCAACAGGGCAGTCTCAGCAGAAGAGGCTCGGGCAGGTTCCTCAAAGACACTTCGGATTTCCGAGAAGAAGGAGTGTACAGAGGCAGTGACGGGGTCATTGCGGTCCCAGAGCGGTGTGGCCCAAGACAGGGCTTTTCCAGACAGAAGGCTGACTACGAAAGCCACCTTAGACCTTTCAGTGGGAAACTGGTCCAACATCATCTCCAGGTGCAGGGAACATTGGGAAAGAAAGCCACGGCAAAACTTAGAGTCCCCATCAAATTTATCCGGCAAGGATAGGCGTAGACCAGAGGCGGCCACTCGCTGCGGAGGAGGTGCAGGAGCTGGCGGAGGAGATGATTGCTGAAGCTGTGGTAGTAACTGCTGTAGCATAACGGTCAGTTGAGACAGCTGTTGGCCTTGTTGCGCTATCTGTTGTGACTGCTGGGCGACCACCGTGGTGAGGTCAGCGACAACTGGCAGAGGAACTTCAGCGGGATCCATGGCCGGATCTACTGTCACGATGCCGGCTGGCAGGTAGTGGATCCTCTGTGCCAGAGAGGGATTGGCGTGAACCGTGCTAGTGGATCGGTTCTAAGTCACTACTGGTTTTCACCAGAGCCCGCCGCAAAGCGGGATGGACTTGCTGCGGCGGTAGTGACCAGGTCGTAACCACTAGCAACGGCTCAACCTCTCTGACTGCTGAAGATAGGCGCGGTACAAGGGAGTAGACAGAAGCAAGGTCGGACGTAGCAGAAGGTCGGGGCAGGCAGCAAGGATCGTAGTCAGGGGCAACGGCAGGAGGTCTGGAACATAGGCTAGGAACACACAAGGAAACGCTTTCACTGGCACGATGGCAACAAGATCCGGCAAGGGAGTGCAGGGGAAGTGAGGTGATATAGGGAAGTGCACAGGTGAACACACTAATTGGAATCACTGCGCCAATCAGCGGCGCAGTGGCCCTTTAAATCGCAAAGACCCGGCGCGCGCGCGCCCTAGGGAGCGGGGCCGCGCGCGCCGGGACAGGACCGAGGGAGAGCGAGTCAGGTACGGGAGCCGGGGTGCGCATCGCGAGCGGGCGCTACCCGCATCGCGAATCGCATCCCGGCTGGAAGCGGAATCGCAGCGCCCCGGGTCAGTGGATCTGACCGGAGCGCTGCAGTGGGGAGAGTGTAGCGAGCGCTCCGGGGAGGAGCGGGGACCCGGAGCGCTCGGCGTAACAACTCCCACTTGCATGATGAGAGATTCAGTACGGAAGTGAACCTTACAGTCCAGATTTTGTCCATTTACAAAGGAGATGAAAAAGGGCTTGACAAGCCGAGTAAGAGGAAGATGATACTTGTGGACTAAAGCTGCATCTGCAGATCCTGAGACCAAAAATGCTGTAGCGCTGAAGGAAGACTTGGCTGAAGCAAAGACTTGTACAGGAATAGATAAGCATGGAGAGGTAGTATTCACACCCAGGGATGCCTCTCCCACATACCCTAGGTGCGGACGTACGGTAAAGTCCTAGAGAAAGTGCTCCGGGCTAGCACAGTACAAACACAAATTCTGGTTGCGTCGTCGTGACCGGCAGAGGCAAGGCAATACAAAGGAACGCTTTCTCTAGTGCACAAGGCAACAAAGATCCGGCAGAGAACTGAGGAGGGTGGAGGAATTTATCAACAAGATACAGGGGGTTACACTAATGAGCGTACCGCCCTTTAACCCCTTAACGACGCAGGACGTATATTTACGTCCTGCGCCGGCTCCCGCGATATGAAGCGGGATCGCGCCGCGATCCTGCATCATATTGCGTCGGTCCCGGTGCTCATCAACGGCCGGGACCCGCGGCTATTACCACACGTCGCTGATCGCGGCGATGTGCGGTATTAACCCTTTAGAAGCGGCGGTCAAAGCTGACCGCCGCTTCTAAAGTGAGACTGAAAGTGACCCGGCTGCTCAGTCGGGCTGTTCGGGACCGCCGCGGTGAAATCGTGGCGTCCCGAACAGCTGACCGGACACCGGGAGGGCCCTTACCTGCCTCCTCGGTGTCCGATCGACGAATGACTGCTCCGTGCCTGAGATCCAGGCAGGAGCAGTCAAGCGCCGATAATGCTGATCACAGGCGTGTTAATACACGCCAGTGATCAGCATAGGAGATCAGTGTGTGCAGTGTTATAGGTCCCTATGGGACCTATAACACTGCAAAAAAAATGTAAAAAAAAGTGTTAATAAAAGTCATTTAACCCCTTCCCTAATAAAAGTTTGAATCACCCCCCTTTTCCCATAAAAAAAAATAAAACAGTGTCAAAAAAAATAAAAATAAACATATGTGGTATCGCCGCGTGCGTAAATGTCCGAACTATAAAAATATATCATTAATTAAACCGCACGGTCAATGGCGTACGTGCAAAAAAATTCCAAAGTCCAAAAAAGCGTATTTTGGTCACTTTTTATACCATAAAAAAAATGAATAAAAAGTGATCAAAAAGTCAGATCAAAACAAAAATCATACCGATAAAAACTTCAGATCATGGTGCAAAAAATGAGTCCTCATTAAGCCCTGTGCATGGAAAAATATAAAAGTTATAGGGGTCAGAAGATTACATTTTTAAACGTATAAATTTTCCTGCATGTAGTTATGATTTTTTCCAGAAGTGCGACAAAATCAAACCTATATAAGTAGGGGATCATTTTAACCGTATGGACCTACAGAATAATGATAAGGTGTAATTTTTACCGAAATATGCACTGCGTAGAAACGGAAGCCCCCAAAAGTTACAAAATGGCGTTTTTTTTAATTTTGTCGCACAATGATTTTTTTTTCCGTTTCGCCGTGCATTTTGGGGTAAAATGACTAATGTCACTGCAAATTAGAATTGTCGACGCAAAAAATAAGCCATAATATGGATTTTTAGGTGGAAAATTGAAAGAGTTATGATTTTTAAAAGGTAAGGAGGAAAAAACGAAAGTGCAAAAACGGAAAAACCCTGAGTCCTTAAGGGGTTAAATCTTAAATATTCGGCGCGCGCACACCCTACGGGACAGGGACACCTGTGCCGGAGCAGAGCGGTGGAAGCAGAGGCAGGGGAAACACCCGGAGAGTGACGGACTGGGGCTCGCATGCGGGTGCGTCCCGCATTGCGAGTCCCAGCCCCGTCGGCAGCAGAAGATAAGGGGACCATGCGAACACGGCCAGCGTGTGAGGCCGGAGCGCATAGCGTAACACCTGCATTTGTTGTACCTGCCATGCCTGCAGGGGGATTCACCACAGAGGTTGTTGTTACTGACACGTCTTCAGAGCAATAACATCCCATCATGTGGTGGCTTGTTTGCTGCAGGGGGTTGCACTGTACTAGTCAGTGGTTACTATCAAGGGCTCAGAGTCTGTGGTTAGATACATCTCACAGCTGAGGTTGTGACTGACTGTGTTAGTCTGGTCACATCTTCAGGTAAGGCGGGTACACGTGTCTCGGTTATGTGGCAGGTGAATTTACATTGTGATATCATCTTCAAAAGTCTGTCATATTGTTAGGTTTATCATTTGTCTAACAAGTAAATTTTTGCCTCTTTATGGCAGGGACTTTTGATAGAACTATGCTTATGGCTGGCAAGCATATAACGGTTCCCCTTTTGCCGTGTTACAAAGGTAAGTTGGTTGACATGTATAGTAGCTAGAATGTCTGCCTGGTTCAGTTTCACAGTTGGCTTGACTACCACAGCTTCTCAGTATCAGGTTTTGGCCTTCATGGTCACTACTATGCTAGGTTATTGTGTTGCACATAGTTATGTATGCAACACTTGCAAGCAGGGTCACAAGTTTGTAGCCCTGAGTACAAGTATTAAAGCCTGTCAAGGCTGTATTTGGGTGAGGGGTTTGAGTATGCAAGGTCCTTCCACCTCTAGGCTGGGTTTGCAGGGGTTAGTGCAGGGGGGCATGGATATGTAATGCCCCCTGTACTCTAAGGCAGGGTGTACGTTAAGTTTTGCGGAACCCGCCCATCCATCCCTTAAGTTTATTCATTTATCTACAGGGTATGCCCTCTATAGGCATGCCCTTGGACGCGGTTTATGGCACACCTCTGACCACTTTGCTAGGTTATTGTGTAGCACATAGTTAGGTATGCAACGCTTGCAAGCAGGGGCACGAGTTTGTTGCCCCGAGAACAAACTAGTATAAGTGATACATATGCATTCAATGTGACATTGGGAATGCACTGATACACCGCCCAATACATATAACACATACACCTTTATATCATGTGTAATATTGAGTAGTTGTCATCTCTTGAATGTGTTACTTTCATATTGGCTTCTTAAAGGAAATCTTCACTTTTGATAATCTCTTAATTAGTGAGGTGTACTTGAGCAGTATGGATGGGAGGTTATACACAAGACTCCATGCCTGACTGCTACCAAATGTCAATCCATACAGTTCGAAGGATTTTGCCTGTGAGATAGCCGTAGTAGGATATGCCTTGGCTCTGAGAAGGTGTTAGGGAAATGGAAACCATTGGTTTAGTAAAACCTTAAATTTCTTAAATTTGCAGATTTCAAATACAAACTTTAACTGTATCAATTTATTTATAATATTTTAGTGAGAATGTCCCTCAGACCTGGCCTTCATCCCTGACGCATTAACTTCCTCACGAGATTCTACAATAAGCATTATTACCCTCTCTGTTTTCGCTGATGGTAAAATACAGAACAAATGCTTCTCTTGTAGACTCTGCTCACTGTTAACAATTATACTCATAATTGTGACATATTTCCAGTAGTCACCAAACAAAAGAAGAATAAAATAAATAAAATAAAAAAAGCAATCTTATTGGTTTCTACGGGAAACTCAGCAACTCTTCCTCTGGACAGGTTTTGATAAATCTCTCAATATGTTTTTTTTTTTTTTTCATGAATTCCAAGATAATGTATGAAATGCATTGATCTCACCTTATGGAGATATCCTAGAAGAACTTCTTTTCTATATGGTCTCATGGAGTGAGCACATGAGGGTACCTGCAGTGCCTATGGGACCTTAGTATCATGGATCCTAAGACTGTCATGCTTCATCTTTAGCATTTTGAGTGTTTGTTTTTTTGGAGAAGTTTTTATGTACTTTTATTTTGTATATTTACATTTTTTGTCTTTTGAAAGTCTATTGAAAAGATGCCAGAAGAAAAAAACAAATCCAGAACACTCTGCGTTTTCAAAAACAGACTACTTCCCCCAAAAACCCTACAAACCCAAATTGAGAGTATATAGTGTGTTTTTATTTCATTATACATTTTAAACCAATATCTAGCCACAATAAAATAAAGCAACAAAAAATTGCATTAAGAAGTCACAAAAAATATCCTAGTATGTTTCTGCAAAAATATTGTGTATGAAAGCAGCCTTAAGGAGAAAAATAACTCCTTTTTTCTACGTTACGAAAGAAGTACAAATTGTTAAAGTTGTACAAATACATGACATAGTTTGCACAAGAATGGCCAGAATTCAATTCTCATTTCAAAATGGGTTTTACCATTTTTTTGCATTTTTTTTTCCTATAATCTTTTCTTAATACTTTGCCATGCTAAATATATTAAGTTTCCAACTGCTTGTTAATCTGAGAATCAAGAGGTGTAGACAATTTATTGGACAGACTGTAACATTGGGGTTTTAATGATATAATTATCCAGAAATATACTTGGGGGGGGGAGAAAAAAAATTCTTGGCAACCGAATGCTCCATTAAATAGACCAGAATACCGGAAGTCTTTTCATAAGTGAGATCAAGAGACTGGTAGATTCACAGCAGTGGCCACTGGAGATCTCCATAAATCCTCCGCTGTCTCTTGTTCTTTCACTGCTTACTAAATCCTGTCATATTGTTAATTTAAAGTGTGTCATAAAAGGAGTAGTATGCCGGGTTATTTTAATAAAATGTGCACACAGTTCCTTTGTTACAGGAGCCTTCCCGTGATTAGCAGGACAATGTATTCATGTTTTCTGAAATTGCACATATGTCCTTGATTTAGACAATTATCACTAAGGTTCATGGAAAATGTTTGCCCATATTTATAACCATTCATGGAACAGAAAGTTATTTCACAGAAAGCTTAGCCAGTCCCGTTCCTGCCATGGAGGTGAATTATTTGGCCTAATTTAAAAATCATTTGCTGGTGTCAGAATTTTGGCAATTGAGACTGATTGATAGATTAATATTTTTCCAGTCCAGTGAGCCGAGTCTTTTACTTTTGCGTATGTGCTACCAGAATTGTATGCTGTGAATAATACGGCTTTAAAGTATTAGTAGTCACTGTATACAGCCTTTTTTTGGTGGAGATACAGAGCATCAAAGATGGCTCCTCTGTTAAAAGTAACTTTTTCATTAGATTTGTTTTAAATGTAGGCAAAGTTATGTAAGACTCTGTTCACATCATTTATACAGGAGCATCTCCCAATTGAGATAAAAAGGCTGTGACTGTAACAACACTAGCTGGTCACTAGATGGAAAAACTAGGACTATATTGTAACCTACATTAAACTTCCAGTACTCAGATACCTCCTGGACTTACAGTAGAACAGTAAAGTATAACAAGAAAGTAACAACACAAACAGGTAACATAAACAAGGATACTAACTCACCAATAGATGACTGGAATATGCAATGATGGAATAGATGATGATGACAATGGATGATGGATGTCCTTTGCTAACTGTCCCTACCGTTTACCTAGATCTATACTCTGAATGTTGACACCTAAACCTCACTGTGAAAGCCCCTGTGATAACCCTGAATTAACTGTCCCTTGCAGAAATAATAAAAAAGCTCTGACTCAGAAAAAAACAAGGCTGAGCAAAACCCCATACATTGAAACTTACAAGACAAACTTAACAAAACAGCAGGAACTTCCAAATATAAATACCAGAATAACAGAAAGAATAACCTATAACTTACTAAAGCACCAATATCAAGGAAAAGAATCAAATAATTAAAGAGATATAAGTATACATGATAATCCACACAGAACTGCACAAATCAGTATTTTTTTCTTTATTTTAAGATGGGATACTCAAAATGAGCTCTGTTCCAAGCAGTCGAGATAGCTGATCCAGAGCATGGCATCAGCTAGGAGACAGCTAAGTAGGAACTGCATCAAGCAAATAACAGACAGAAGTCAGAATAGCAGGAAGATTCCTTCTGTTCTTAAGAGCTACGTATCTTACTGTGCATATAGTGCAGTATACTTATATTTATTGTATGATTGTAACAGGCAAGTGATGTGGACCTGTTGTGCTACCGAACTGGTTTGGCTTTAGGCCACACATGGGAGTAGGTTCTCTGTACCCTCTAGGTCTTCACCCTTTAGCCTGCTTCAGGAAGCTGGACTAGAGGGTACCAGGCTGCTTCACAAATGTGTTGCCGATAAAGGTAGTGGCTGGTCCAGCGGACCAGAGGGTACCCATGCAAGACATCAGTGGTTCAGGCTGGTAAGCATAGTCAGTGGGCTGAGTTGTACATACGAGGTGTATCCCACAGAATGGTGTCCCAGGAACGGGAAGGCCAGAATACATGAATTAGATATAGGGCAGCATACCTTCACAGTACCTGGAGCTGGATATAGTTTAAAATATATTGTACACAGACTCTAATATGAAATTATCCAATACATGTGCAAGTGGACCAGAAATGGATAATCCAATATGGACATCAAAGTCCATGGGAGATTTATCCCTCACGGTCATTTTTTTCCTGCTGGTTATGTGTGGTCATGCATTAATTTTTTTTTTAAAGTCACACGCATTTGATACATTTTGCGCAGCCATACACGTCTTGCGCAAATAGCATACCACAGTATTTTCCTAAATGTGGTTTCCTGGTAGTGGTGATTTGCGGCATTCTTTGGGTCTCTGCTCAAAATTTTGTGACTTTTCCACAGAAATTCACGGTGATACATGTTTTCATTGAAATGGGCGGTATAGTGCTTTGTCGCTAAAAGGTTGCTAAATACAACAGTTTGAATTCTAAGTGCCAAAAGCACCGCAAAAAGATGCTTTAATAAATCTCCTCCCATATGTCCAGTTAGGGAATACAGACACCTTGTCATAGGAGAGATCTATTCCTACTAAAGTATTAAAACTCTGTTCTGTGTTTTAGGCTTCATTAAGAACCCTGAGTGCAATGACAATGGACACCACAACAAAATTTGATGGACACCCATTATAAGTCAATGGGATTTGATGGGTGCCATTGGTGTCATAGTGCAACTGACATTTGAGTATAATGGTCAAGGAGGTGGCTTTTTGCTGGTCAACTTGAGCTGGGGTTTCTCCTGTCAATGACCAACAAAGCAACAGCAGGAGAGCTTCTATGTTTTTAACTGGTACTTTATGTGTAATAAAATATACACATACTGTACTGTGTGAAAATGGGGTTTATTAGAGTTTTGTCATCTAAAGGAATATTCCAATTTTTCACAACAATAGATATCTGAATGATGCTGGTAAAACCTCTTTGACCCTCTATTCTAAGAGCACATGATGAGGTAGCTACTTGCCGCTAAATCTGAACAGGAATCAAACAGAAGAGCATCTGGGATTATAAAAACAGACAAACTCTGTGTTCACTGTTTCCATAACCCTCTAAGAAGTTTATAGAAACAGATTAGCGCAGCTCTGCTCTACTCACAACTTCTGTATAGAGAGTAGCACAGTGAGCAGGACTATTTTTTCATAGTTTAGTCCCCAGCCGGATGCCGCAGCCAGAGGTTGTAGTCACATCTTTCAGACATTGATCAGAACCTACCTGCCAGACCAGCTTACTGTCTTGGCTGGTGCTCAGACAAACTCCAGAACATGACGTCTACATACACAAGAAATAGAAATATCTCATTAAGTAAAGTAGTAAGCTTCAGCTCCCCCTGGCAGCCTCTTCCGCACTGCGGACTATGTAGGACAACATCTAATAACATTAGATAAGATAGTAGTCCAGTGCAGCTTGTGCAACCTTAGAAAACTTTCTTCCATAATGGATGGACACATGGACATGTACAAGATCATGACGTGTTTCAGGTGTCATGCCAATATTTGTTAATTCGGAGTAAAAAGGGAATTCTATATATATATTAGAAACTATATATTAGAAACTAAATGTGGCACATGGAAATACCTGGTGAAAACACCTTTTTACTCATAGTAACATACTGTATTTAGCGGTGAATAACACACACTGGCGTATAACACACAACCTAATTTTAGCAGGGAAATTTAATTAATAAAAGTTAAATAAATTACTTGGACTCAATGCCACATCATCCACCCCCAAACTTTTATTCCCCCTGCTCCTTAGTTTGGTCCCCCTTCCTTGTGTCTTATCATTCCTTCTCCATTATTAGCCCCTGTGCCACATTTCCCCCTTCTCCTAAACCCTTAAGTACCTAATTTACTATGATCCCCCCTGCCTCATCATTATCCCCTCTCATCTTTGCCCCCTGTCTTACCATCCCCCTCATCATTCCTTCGTTTCATCATTACCCTGCCTCTCATCATTCCCACCCCCCTTATTTTTGTATTTTTCTTACCTGGCCGCGCTCGGCAGGCTCAGGTCAGGCAGTGGGTCTTGCTGGCTGCGTGATGAAGTAAAGCAGGATGAATGACGTCCCCCTGCTGGCTCCTTTGTGCGGTGTCGAGGGGCATCACTTTCAATACTCTGCAGCCGCCGCCAGACTGTTCTAAAGTGTCCGCGGCCCTGACTGCTAAATTTAAACAAGCAGCCGGCGCTGCGGTCACACTGACCAGGGAATGAAAAGTGATGTCCCTGATGCCGCATAGAGGAGCTGGCAGGGGACGTCACTCTTCCTGCTTTACTTAATCACGCAGCCAGCAAGACCTGCCGCCTGACCTGAGCCTGCCCAGTGCGGCCAAGTAAGGGGAAAAAAAAAAACTGAGCTGGAGTAGAAGTGTCCAGGCCCCCAGTAGCCACCACTGGTCACTGTTTTAAAGTGGCCTTGGGCAGACTGCTGTTCCTTAACAAGGAGCAGCCGCTGCGGCCACTTTAAATCAGTGACCAGCAATTTATCGGCGTATAACATGCAGGCAGAGTTTTTGCATTACATTTTTGTTGTAAAAGTGCGTGTTATTCACCGATAAATACGGTAGTTCAAAGGTTGAAAAAAGACCAAAGTCCATCGAGTTCCACCTATATCCCTAATGAGTCCCTACTAAGTTGATCCAGAGGAAGGCAAAAAACCCTCATACTAGAGGTAAAAATTCCTTCCCTACTCCAAATATGGCAGTCAGAATAAATCCCTGGATATACGTTCTGTCCCTATAAATCTAGTATCCACAGCCTGACCCATCCAGACCCCTTTTTAACTCTTTTACAGAGTTCCCCATGACAGTCTCACTGCTCTTACAGTAAAGAACCCACGTCTGTGCTGGTGTAGAAACCTTCTTTCCTCAAGACGTAGAGGATGCCCACTTGTTATAGATACGGTCCTGGTTATAAATAGATCATGGGAGAGATGTCTGTACGGTCCCCTGACATATTTTATACATAGTTATTAGGTCACTCTGAAGCCTTCTTTTTTTTAAACTAAATAACCCTAATTCTGCTAATCTTTCTGGGTACTGTAGTCCTCCCATTCCCCGTATTACTCTGGTTGCCCATCTTTGAACCCTCTCCAGCTCCACTATATCTTTCTTGTACACTGGTGCCCAGTACTGTACACAGTATTCCATGTGTGGTCTGACTAGTGATTTGTACAGTGGTAGAATTATTTCCTTGTCATGGGCATCTATTCCCCTATTGATGCACCCCATGATTTTAATTGCCTTGGCAGCAGCTGCCCGACACTGGTCACTACAGCTAAATTTACTATTAACTAAGACTCCCAAGTCCTTTTCCACGTCAGTTGTCCCAAGTGTTCTCCCATTTAATACATAATCCAAGCCTGGGTTTTTCCTCCCCATGTGCATTACCTTACATTTATCAGTGTTGAACCTCATCTGCCACTTCCCAGTATGACTAAGGGTGTGCATAACACCAGAAACACATCATCATTTTATTCCCATTCCTGTGTCCATATATTATGGAATAAAAGTTTTTCTTGATCGCACATATCTGCGCTGGATTCTTTTCTTATCCAAAAATATCCAATGTTAAACCACGTCTCTGTTTCTTGTATCAGACATCTATGTGATTTCCTGTAGATATTCTGTATAAAACATACCAAACTCCATCCATAACTCCCTTTCACTTTTATGGGGATTAGGTATATACAGAGGAACTACATTAACTAATCCTGGATACCTCCCTATTTAGTCCTCTCTACCTCAAAGGGGTACTCCTGTGGAACAAAATTTGGCTGTCCGGGGAATGTTGGGAGTTGTAGTTTTGCAACAGCTGGAGGCACACTAGTTAGGAAACACTGGTATATCCTGTCGCTGTCTAAGATGGGAATAACAATTTTAAGATGTTTTGTAAATCTATTTAGAAACCACATTAGCTAATACCATACAATACAACATCTTTGCTATTGACTTAGGCCTCCTGCTATTGTAGTAATTGTTGTGGTTTTTTATTTTGGTGATTTCATTTACTGTATGTTTTTTATTTTCCAAGTATTATTCTGCCAATGTTACATTATAGCTTTTATCAAAAATCAAAAGCAACGATTGAAGGGAGTTAGCGTCTGGCTGGGTGGCAAGAATTGTGTTTATGTTCAGAAAATCATGTTTTCTGGAATACAGTCAGGAGTAAATGCTTTGGAGACGCATTTTACCAAGAAGAATAAAAAATATTACACCTAAACAGAAGCCAAAGGACTGCGGTTAGAGACACGTTTCCAAAGTGAATTTCTTGGCCTGAAAGTGGGCAAAGCAAAGGAGAGAAAAACTTGGATATGTTCTAGACTATTCAAGCAGTTCAAGGAGATTTATAAAGCTTAAGTCTTTTGTGTTGTAATTTTCTATCATAGTTGTCATAGATCAAGAAGGAAGGAGGCAATTGTGTGGTTACAAAAAAAAGATTTGGTTTCTTAAAGTAATAGCAAGTGGAAAATGATATGGATACTTTGACTTTAGATAATGCCGCTTTTGTTAGAATGGTTTCCCGAAAGATTATCTGATCGTAGGGTGTGCGCTGGCTGGCATTGGCTGTCTGTGCATGCTGGGATTAGTGATGAGCAGCAGGGTCCATATTCAAATTCACGATACTTCACAAATGTATGGACGAATATATTATTATAATATTCGCATATTCGCTATGTTTGTTCCCTTTTTTTTCCATGCAAAAATTTTTTATGAAATTTGTATAGTGCGCATGCGCAATTATATCTTTCACCTAAAAGAAGGGAGGGATCAGTGTCCACTGGAAGTGCTGATATTCGCGAATATTTGCATATTCACATATACAAAATATTTGCGCTCCTCACCGACTCACACAGTAAATAATATTGGAGCCTTCTTTGGACCACAAGCTGGAAGCCGGGAGGTATGATCACTTCTTTTTTTACGCAGTACACATCATTGTTGTGATGTGTACTGTGAAGAAAAAAAATTTGTCATTACAAATATTTATTGATATATTCTAAATATTCTCTAAATCGCGAAGTGCAGGTATTCGCGGTAAAAGTTCACATTTCAAATATTCACACTCAACACTACCTGGGAGTTGCAGTTTTTCAACAGCTGGAGGTCCATGGTTTGGAGATGCAGGCTCTTAACCATAAAATTAAGGGCTGTATGTATTGCTTATTATATTTGACAACCTTGCTTTGTGATAAAATAAAAAAGCTGCTCATACTGAGTCTAGTGAAGCCTCTATTATTTTATCACAAAACTAGGCTGTTAATTAATGTTTAAATATTTCAGATAACCCTTATAAGAGACTCAAGGGAGCAGTAAGGAAAGCAAACAAAATGACAAATTAAAACAAACACAAAAAACAAACAAAAACAAAGCTATACTGACAGATAATAAATGGAGAAAATATTCTACTGTTCACACTTTACAATCTAAAAACAAATATACAAATAACAACAAAAAAGCTGAAGAAGCCTAGTGGCTGCCAATCAAAGGCACGGCCATACGCATGTGGGCAACGAGGCAAGTGGGCACATCTCTAGATGAAAGATTATTTGTACCCCTGTTTAGCTGCTGACAAGTCTACTTTTATGGGGCCCGTCTTCAGTTATGCCCAGTGTGACATCTATATTAAGGTAATATGTTCTCCTGAGGTTTACATGGTAGTCTGGGGATTAAACAAAAATCTATATATTGATATGGCACTATTATATTTTTTTTATATCATACATCCCTCAATCCCCCACAACTGCCATTAGGATGTTCTAGTATTAGAGCGAGTGAACAGAGTAGAGGCTAAGCAAGCGTGCTGCCGCTCTATTCACTCAAGGGACCATCAATGTTAATCTTGCAATAACACCTTTAGGGTAGGGTCACACACAGCACATCTGCAACATATTTCATGCTGCGGATGCACCGATGGCAGTCACAGAGTCACGGCAGAGCAACGGCAAAGTAAGCTTCCTGCTGTGGCGGGGTAGCTTTGTGTGTCCGTTTGTAGTGGTGGATTTCCCGCCAGCAGTCACGACTCACGAACAGACACATGCAACTACTCAGCCACAGCAGAGAGCTTGCTCTGCCGTCGCTCTGTGACTGCGGTCGGCACATAGTGCAGCATGAAATACACTGCAGGCTGTTTTCCACTTGGCAGTTTTATTTATTTATTTTTTTATTGCCACTGCAGTTTTTGAGTCATAGCCAGTGGATTCAAAAGGAATAGGAAATATGTCGGAAGGACTTTTACTTGTTCTTTCTCATGGATCCACTTCTGGCTTTGGCTCAAAAACTACAGTAGCATTTAAAAAAAAATTAAAAAAACCTTGCCAAGTGGAAACGCTGCCTTAAAGTTTCTGGACCCCAATGCAAAATCTATGATGTATTATTTTTTTTATCATACTAGTGTCTTCCTATGTGCCAATAAAAAACTAAGCATAGTAGTGTCTGCTGCCTCTGCATCCCTACTGCTAAGCCTGTGCAGTTTCCGCTAAAGTCCTGGGCATGGCTACATGGAGTTTTTCCTAAATTCTGACCATAAATTGTCAAGCTGCCATATCCGGGGTAAGAAATGTAACATTACACTTGATGCAATTGTACATCTGTAAAAATGGTTGAACAAAGCATCAAAACAGGAAACAAGATATAATTTTAAGGACCCTTGGGCTGGGATTGTCAAAAAGGAATTTGACAAGGGTCTTAATTTTTTTTTTTTTGGGTCCAATTAAACCTTCAGCCTGAGCTCAGACCTGCCGAGTCGTCTCATTCAAAATAACAAAGCCAGCGTAATTAACATTTATTTTTCTATTTTACTGTCAGTGTCAGGGAAGTTAATCACAGCACTGAACTATATGTGAACCATGTACTATCACAGAAATCGTATTAGTTTATTTGCAAATCTCTTAACCTTTTCAGTAAATACAATATTTAATCAATGTGTGTACACGAGGGAAAAGCAAGGAAATTAACATAATATAGCCATTTTACTTGCCTCCAGATCTCTTTTTCTTGTGGTGTTGGATGACAAATTGTCAGTTTTATTTTCGAGCACGCTAACTACTTACACAATTATTCTATTCAAGCCATATTTCAAAACCACACAATGAAAAAAAAATACGATGGAGATATTTTTCTCATGAAATATGATAACTAAATGACAAGGTTATGGGAAGTAATTTCATTATAAGAAGTATATCAAAGTTTTTTAGACTTTAACAGCGTTGCGGAACGAATGTAAAATATGTTTTTTGAATCTTAATGATCAGAAAGTGGATTGTAGAAAAGGTATTTTTAGAACACCTTAAAAAAAACAAGAATTGTCACTTCTTCCATACTGTGGAAGCAACATATGAGAGAGGGAGAGATGCTCAGCTCAGTGATATATAGTTTTATATAATCTAATTTATTATTTGTTGAGAATAGTGTAAATGTGACCAAGAGAGAAACCTGTTCGTCATCTTTCCCCTGCCCACATAGACATATTGACAAATATTCTTGTATGAGTTTATATACAGGTAGGTATCAATCACTTTGTGTAGTAAATGAAGAATGACTCAAAAACTTTTCCTGCTGCTAACAGTTAAACAGCTCTTAAATCAAATAATATAAAAAAGAGATCAGCAAACTTTTCAAAAATTCACCGGGCTTGCCGAACTTTTGGAAAATGTTCGATTTTTGGGGGACCAAATGAAATTTTTTTTTGGAGGACCAGGCAATGAAATAGGCTTCAAAACACTGCCTAAGAGCTCTAAAGCCCTGCAGAATGCTGCTAGGGTCACCTAGGGGTGTATTCAAGTAGTTTTAAAGAGGTTTTAAGGCTAATGTCAAAGTTACAGTGACTTGCAGTAGCCCACGGTAACTAACAGCTTGCTTAAAACCACTGCACTAGTGGATTTTGTATGCTTTTGAACACTACAAAAAAAGGGCATAAAATATCCCTGGTTGTTATAAGATGCCTGCCAAAATTAAAATACACATGGAGGTATAAGAAGATGCAATGGCTTTTTCCAACTGTTTCAAAAATGCTCCCTTTTTGGCAACAGATTTTGAGCCTTGCAAGTGGAGACGCAATGGATTTTTTTGAAGCATTCTAAAAATTCTCCCTTTTGAGAGTTGTAACAGGATTGGTGTAACAAAATAGTGAAGACAAAATCTGATTTTTTTATGAAAAGCTGAAAATATTATCCACTTTTTGGGGGGAATTATGGGTTGTGTATGTGTAGGCTTGGCTGGCAGTAGCACCAGAGGAAGGGTGGTGGACTAGCGGAAGTGCTAGTAGCCAGAACAGCAGACAGTGGTAGACTGGTGAAAGTTGTAGTATCCAGCAGTGGTATACAGTGTTATCAATGGCATCCAGCACAGACAGTTGTTAACCCTCATTTATCCTTCCTTGCTCAATCATCATCAAATGCATCAGAAGTAATATCGGTGGCATAACAACACTTATTCCAACAACACTTCAACACTTATTTGTCCTTGCTGACAAATCTTGTTGCCTCTTGGTTGGCCTGGGAGCTGTGTGTCACATAATGCAAGCAATGATTGGATAACCTGGGCTCATGTGATCTTGCTGCCAGTTACAAGGTATGCTGGGCTACCCTGACAACATCTCAGTGTTGCTACTACTTTCTCCATTCATTCAGGAACCAAAAGGACATGTGTTCCTCATCCCAATGCCAGGCTTGCACAATCTGAGCCTAGCAAAGTTCATAAGTTCTGTGAGCCAAATTTACCCTAACGTTCTGAACAAATTCAGGTTTGTTGGGCTCAGCTCGCTCATCTTCATACAGAACTGCTTGTAATTGTCATCAGTATTGACTATTCTACAATTGGTTTATCTGAGTAGCAAAGTAATGGCAATGTACACATCTCAGTGGTTACTATTACACTGTGTTACTTGGCTGTTGTGATGTGTGTGTACATGCAGGACCTGCTATGACTACTAAGGAAATAGGGGATGCTATGACTGATAGAGAACGGCAGATCTGCTGTGAATACTAAAGAAGGGGCAGACTGGTCTGACTGAGTGTAAAAAGGCTGCCTGCTCTGACTACTGGGTAAGTAGAAAGGAGAATAGATAAGCTGGTCTAGACTTATATTAAATATATAAAAAAAATAATACAAATTAAAAAGTTTAAAAAGTTTAGCATGTTTAGAAAAGTTAATAGAGTGAGACTAAAAAGATCGGCTTCAAAAATACTGATGGAAGACACTAAAGAGAAGCCTGAAGAGCCATATAGAAGACAGGACATCCTAGAAAATCCAATGTGCATGGCCATATGGAGTCTGAACTGACTCTATTGCTGAGTAGAAAAGCAGAACAGAGTATCTTGGGACATCTTAAAAACCCAAAGGACTTTATTTATTTACTTTAGCTATTTAAGTAAATGATCCATGTAATTCCCCATATTTGTTCTTCCATCTTTACATTAATGAAAGTGTCATTAAAAGGTAACAGACCTGGCGGATCAAACTGATGAAATCTTGGGTGAAATTGTGGTGACAGCTAACTAATTTGAAAAATTCTTTATGAACTGCTTGAACCGGAGCAGGGCGCAGTCCGGAGATGTAATCGGCTTGAGGGTAATGTTTGCCATATTGATCTAATAGCGTCTTGTTATTATAAGCACCTAGTTAAGCTGAAGAAGCAATAAGATAAAATCAAGAGTGATTCATATGAGCATGAGAACTGACTGGGGCATGGAGGAAATGAATGGACAAGAATAAGAACTGAGTCAAATTGATGTTTTGTATAAGAATTAGGGCTTGGATGTTATGGACTTTATAAGGCCCAGGAGGATATTTGTAATACCCACCAGAAAAGAAACTCTGTAGTTTAAGGCTAATTTAGGTGTGACCATTCACACTTACACAGCTCTAGATATAAAGATAAGCTCCATGAGTGACTTATAGAAATAAATCATGGAATTTCTTTAATATGTGTTTGAGCAGGACTAAACTTCATTTTTTGGCAACAACCATCTCAGTTCTTCTTTGGACTGCTCTGTCTTTTTTCCCTATGTTACCATATCATTCTCTGTAGTTCTGTTGCTTATCTGTAAATGTGTTTCAGGGCTTCTTGGCATATTATAGTTCTCAATAAGTTTCAAGTAATATGGCATAAAGTCTACAGATCCATACATACATGCCATGGGAAGAAGCAGTCTGCAACCACCCTGATGACTCTGTCAGCAGGAAAGTAGTGACAGGTTCCCTTTTCCCTTAACGACAATGGACGTAAATGTACGTCATGGTGCCTTGGTACTTAACGCACCATGACATAAATTTACACTCCGCCATGACCGACCTCATTTACACTCCGCCATGTGATGCGTGGCAGGTCCCAGCTACTTTCAGCAGCCAGGGACCTGCCGGTAATGGCGAACATCCGCGATCACGCAGATGTCCTCCCCCGTGTGATGTCACACTCCACCCCCTCAATTCAAGTCTACAGGAGGGGCCATGACTGCCGTGCGGAGAGCTCACAAAGGTTGGCAATTACAGATTGCGGAGGTCCCCAGCGGTGGGACCCCCGCGATCATACAAATATCCCCTTTCCTTTGGATAGGGGATAAAATGTATTAGGGTCGGAGTACCCCTTTAAGGTCCTTTGAGACGGGCCGACATGCTCAGGATCACGAGTGATCTTGATGATCATTGCTTGTTTACTTAGCCTTCACAAACCATTATTAATCATGTGGAGGGGCACACGAGTAATCATTGGATCATTTATGTGGCCCTAAACTTCATCATAGTCAGCTGCATATCCCTTGTTTTCAAAACAAGGCCGATAACGCTTATATTTTGGCAGCACAAAAGATGGAAAAACAAGCTTTTTCCCATTTGTTGGCTCATGGTTAGCCCTTTTACACTGGCCAATTATTAGGAGGGACCATTCCTAGGAAAGCTCATTGGGGGACATTTATCTAGTGGGGTTGATAATTATGCACTGATAAGCAAAAAACAATAAAATCCTCTCCTCTGCGATTTTCATGAACAAAAAGTTGCAGTTGCATTCTTGTGTTCGATTTTTAAAAAATGTTCTCTAAAGACAGTTTGGTAAGCCACGTCTGACCTGGTTTGGTTTGCAACCTTCTTGGAGGGCTTGCATCTTTTTTTGTTATGCCTATGTGCAACATTGGCACTTCATAAATTTGTGACCACTGCAAAGTAAAAACTGAAATTTGCTTAGATAAGGCTGTTTGGTATTTTCTGTGTACTCACAATTGTTGCAAAAAAAAGTACTTAGGCGCACGTGCAGCATTTTGTGTGCAGGGTGAAAGCCAAATAAACAAATATGTCTGTATACACCAATGGGTGACTTAAATGATAATCAGTACCCACTGAGCTATATTATCTCTTTAGCCAATCAGTAACCTGGCCGTCACTGATCTGGGGCAAGAATCTTAAATAAATTGTCAACAGATAGGTGACACTTCATTTCGTCATTTCGGAGGAGACCTTGGCTTGGCCAGTATGGAATACTGTAGTTTGCAAACATTTTTATGAATATTTTTAACTCTTTTTGGGGACCCTACTTCAGAATTATCATAGGACAATATAATGCAGCCTATGAATATATTGTAAGAACACAGGGTAGCAATATCTAACACTTTTAGGGCTTTTTTTCTGGAGATTTTATTTTTGTAAAACATGTAATAAATTAATTAACAGTGATTGCACCTTCTATGCTTTTTTATTTTCATACAATAGTCTCCCTTGTACCTTCTTCTATAGAAGGTATACTATTACTTTTACTCTGGGACAATTTGCATAAATTAAACATATAAGGTTGTTATTATTATAAGCCAAGTGGGAGCATTGTCCAGTCACGAGCAGATGTGACCCTTTGGGCTTTGGGAAATATTTCCTGTAATGAAAGAAAGTGCGCCTAAACATCTTGAAACGTGTCTGGAAAAGTGTTAGATTATGTTATGCAGATGAATTTTTATTGAGATTTTTTTTCCTGATTTTCTTCATTTTGGATGGATAAACAGATGGAGAAATAAAATGGCCACAAGACAAAAGAAAACATCTCTTAAACTTGTTATTTTTGGTTTCTTCTTTTTTCATGATGAAGTTGTACTTGGAAACAGTTAAGAAGAATTTTTCGGGTTTTATGTCAATAAAGCTGGATTCATTGTGTAATAATATGTTGTGGGTATACTATTCTAATATACTCTCAGTTTTTGGCCATTTTAAAGATCATTCTTTGTTCTCAGTGAATGACAACCATCTTTTTATGTATCCAAAAATCCATATAACCTAATACTTTGCACAGCTGAGATTCTGTTACAGTTCAATTAAAAAATAAAACCTCTGTGAGTAAACAAGCTATGACTCTGGTCTGATACATTTACTGATATTGCAATAAACTTTCTGGACACATGAAAGATTTTTATTTCTAATGTATGGCACAGTGAGGTAAAATTGAAAAAGCTATTTACCCATTGCTTTTTGGGTAAAAAATGACATGTTGACTTTTATTCCTTGGGCCATTATGATTACAAAAATACAAACTTTTCTTCTAATTTGTGCTATATTTTAATACTTTTTTTTTAAAGGGTTATTCCAAGATCTAAGCTTTTATCCCCTATCCAGGGGATAAAATGTCTGATCGCGAGAGGCCCTCCGCAGGGACCACCCGCGATCTCCCTGGAGCACCCGCATTGTATGTGGGGCTGCGTCTCCAGTGTTTGAAACTTCCGGGTTACCGAGATTGGAGACGTGATGTAATGTCACGCCCCCTTCGTGACGTCACGCCATGCCCCCTCTATTAATGTCTATGGGAGGGGGCGTAACAGCCGTCACACCCCTATCCATAGACATGAATGGAGGGGGCATGGTGTGACATCACGGAGGGGGTGTGACGTTACGTCACATCTCCAATCTCGGAATCCCAGAAGTTTCCGACACTGGAGATGCAGCCCCGCATACAATGCGGGTGCTGCAGGGAGATTGCGGGGGGACCCAGTGGAGGGACCCCTGTGATCAGACATTTTATCCCCTATCCTCTGGATGGCGTTAAAAGCTTATATCCCAGAATACCCCTTTAAAACATTCTTGTGATCAACTTTGATCTGGGCCTCTAAAGGGTTAATGCCAGACTTCAGCCTTATTGGCAATGTCCGGCATTAGCCATAGGTCCCAGTTGCTATTAGAAACCGGGACCAACTGGGTATAATGCGCGCTCATCTGCTGAGCGAGCGTCATACAGCTGGAGCCCGCAGTGGATGTACATATACGTCCATTTGTGGGAAAGGGTTAAAGAATACATGTCACCAAACTATACTTTTAATATGTTGTTCCTTGTGTAATTATAAGACACTTTGCTATTTACTTGTTGTTAAAATTCTCAACCTTTATATGTTTTTAATGTGATTGAAAAAACTTCCACTAGGTGGCTCTGTTCCCTGCATAAGTAAAACAGTTAGTTTGGTCTCCTCCCGGCTTGGCAGGAGACAAAACTCAGGAAGTGCGTGGGGGACATGGCAAGGCACAGCCCTCGCAGCATTCAGTGACATCGCACCTGCTGGGTAACGCCCACTTTCTCCTTCCGGGAGCTCACACAATGTGAGCAAGGGTAAAGTTATGATACAGAGCTTTCTAAAGCTCGGAATTTTTTTTTTAAGGGCAGGAGGGGTTTTAGGAGTAGTTATGGAATATAATCAGAGTTAGTTTAGAAAACATGGTTTGATGACAGGTACTCTTTAAAGGGGTACTCCGCCTCTAGACATCTTATCCCTATGCAAAGGTTAGGAGATAATATGTCTGATCGCAGGGGTCCGAATGTTCCGAATGCTGGGGCAACAGAGTACACCTTTAAAATTCCCTTTCCCCTTTCTACATCTGAATCAGGGATCCTGAATTACCACTGGTTATTTCAGTACTGGTCTCCTCCATGTTGAGCAGAGATCTTTGAGGCTTCAATGCCTAGATGTGACTTTAACCACTATATTGCATTTCTAAATGACCTTGAAAGACATCCCACTGAAATTTAGTGGTTCCTCTGTATATCTTATTGTTGTCATAAGCGCTGCACTACAGGATTAACAATTGTTTATGTAGTAATGATTTGTACTGTAAGTAATAAGATCATTCATCTAGAGTAAACTAAAGGGTGGTGAGAACATGGAAACATCTAAGCTGTTGGCCATGTGTAAAAATCATCTGAATGAAAACACTCAGAATAAATTTATGTCTTTTATGGGCAATATCTATCATGCTGTCGGAGCTACTGTGTTGGCCGTGCAAGGTAACACTGGTAAATGTGTTCTATTAATGACAAGTATTATAGACATAGTCATACTTCACTATGGTGTCAGTACCTATTACGCTCATCTGCAGGTCAGTGTTTCCTTTTCTTTCAACATGTGAGTAATGCACATTGTGGACTAATGCACTTTTTATATACATTGACTTTTACCTGAAATATGACCGTACCTTCAGATTACACAGGAATCATCTCACTTTATTGGCAGTAGACTTATAAAATTCTGTAGGACATGGCTATAGACATTAATTTAAGAGACACTCAACAGTGCATTAGGGTTTATATAATCTGTATACACAATGTAAAATATCATTTAGGGTCATTAGGTGAGTATTCTTGATCAGAGATAGAGCCCAGAGAGGGAAAATAACAATAGGGAAGCATAAATAGTAAAACAAAAAATAGAAAAAAAAAATCTAATAAATAATAGTCAACAACAATCATTTGAAATTCTGCATTAATACTTCTTAGGCAATAATAATTAGAAATGTTACAAACCTAATCATATAGATTAAATATAGGCAATCACTTTATTCTATAACATTATTTGAGATCATGGAAATTCTAATGAAATATTTGTTTGCTGCCCTTTATATTGACTAGTAGAGAACAAAAAAATTACTTTTAGACATAAAAAAATAAGTTTTAATAATTTTTCCATCAACGTAGCCATAAGAGAGCTTGTTTTTTTTTTTTTTTGTTTTTTTTTTTACTGGTTGTATTGTTTAATTGCAATTTTTTTGCAACACATAATGTATAACTTTTATTAATCATTTTGGGGGAATGAAAAAAGTAACTGCTATTGTTTTTGGGTTTTGTTTTTTTATGACTTTTACTGCATGGTGTACATGACATGATACACTCATTCTCTCTCTTTGTATAATTATATTCACGATGAATTTCTAAAGATTATGGCCCAGATTTATCAAACTAAGTGAGAGTTAAAGTGGAGTGATTTACCCACCTCAACCAATCACAGCTCAGCTTTCACTTTACCGGAGCTCGTTAGCTGAGCTGTGATTGGTTGCTGTGGAAAAATGTCTCCAGTTTTTCTCTCACATAGTTTGATAAATCTGGGCATTTAAAAGGGTACTCCGCTGCTCAGCGTTTGGAACAAAATGTTTTGAATGCTTAGAGCCGGCGCGGGGAGCTTGTGACGCCATAGCATTGAGGGTGTGGGGCTATGACGTCACGAGCTCCCAGTGCCGGCTCTAAGCATTCAAAACATTTTGTTCCAAACGCTGAGCAGCGGAGTACCCCTTTAAGTTTTATTACTTTTGCACAGAGAGAGGGACAGAGAGCAGCGTGTGTTGCACAGAAAAGTGTTTTTTTTTACTGCAGCAATTCACCTCAAGCCCAATTCCAGCCTAGAAGCACTGATAGGGAAGGGAGTGAGATTGAGAGAGAAAGTGCAAGTTTGGGTGTAGTACACAGCGACTGTGTGCTGCAGCACTGGCGTGTCCTGCTGGTGTTGTACACAAATTCTGTTTTCAGCATTCTGGAGCACATTGTCCTCCCCTCATAGGTGCTTACCACATACGTACATCTAAGTGGTGTACTATTTTGTTTCTGTTAACCCCTTAAGGACTCAGGGTTTTTCAGTTTTTGCATTTTCGTATTTTCCTCCTTACCTTTTAAAAATCATAACCCTTTCACTTTTCCACCTAAAAATCCATATTACGGCTTATTTTTTGCATTACCAATTCTAATTTCCAGTGAAATTAATCATTTTACCCAATCCACGGCGAAACGGACAAAAAATAATTGTGTGACAAAATCGAAGAAAAAATGCCATTTTGTAACTTTTGGGGGCTTCCGTTTCTACCCAGTGCATATTTCGGTAAAAATGACACCTTATCATTATTCTGTAGGTCCATACGGTTAAAATGATACCCTACTTATACAGGTTTAATTTTGTCGTAGGTTTAATGCAGGAAAATGTTTACGTTTAAAAATGTCTTCTTCTGACCCCTATAACGTTTTTATTTTTCCACATACAGGGCGATATAAGGGCTAATTTTTTGCGCTTTGATCTGAAGTTTTTTATTGGTACCATTTTTGTTTTGGTCTGATTTTTTGATCACTTTTTATAAATTTTTTAATGGTATGAAAAGTGGCCAAAAATACGCTTTTTTGGAATTTGGAATTTTTTTACGTGTACGCCATTGACCATGCGGTTTAATTAACAATATATTTTTATAGTTCGGACATTTACGCAAGTGGCAATACCACATATGTTTATTTTTATTTACACTGTTTTATTTTTTTAATAGGAAAAGGGGGGTGATTAAAACTTTTATTAGGGAAGGGGTTAAATGATCTTTATTAACACTTTTTTTTACTTTTCTTTTGCAATGTTATAGCTCCCATAGGGACCTATAACACTGCACACACTGATCTTTTACACAGATCACTGGCATGTATTAACACAACTGTGATCAGTGTTATTGGTGCTTGACTGCTCCTGCCTGGATCTCAGGCACGGAGCAGTCATTCGCCGATTGGACACCGAGGAGGCAGGTATGGTCCCTCCCGGTGTCCTGTAAGCTGTTCGGGACGCCGCGATTTCACCGAGATACTTTCACTTTCGCTTCAGACGCGGCGGTCAGCTTTGATCGCCGCGTCTGAAGGGTTAATACAGGGCATCACCGCTATCGGTGATGACCTGTATCAGCAGCGGGTCCTGGCCTTTGATGGCTGCCAGGACTGACCCGATATGACGCGGGGTCACGCAGGCGTCCTTCGTCATTAAGGAGTTAAAGTCTTAAGAGCCTAAATACTCTGAAAGGTAAGGCAAAAGTACACACTGGCTGGTGCAGTACACACATACTGTTTAAAGCGTAGGGGAGCGCATTGTCCTCCCCTCATGAGTGCATACCACATATGTACATCTAAGTGGTGTACTATTTTGTTCCTGTTAAAGTCTTAAGGGCCTAGATACTGTGAAAGGCCAGCATAAAGTACACACCTGCTGGTGTTGTAGACAAATACTGTTTCAAGCATACTGGAGCACATTGTCCTTCCCTCATAAGTGTATACCAAATATGTACATCTAAGTGGTGTACTATTTTGTTCCTGTTTAAACTCTTAA
>NC_079190.1:448505653-448512011 GCF_029499605.1 Hyla sarda
TCCTCGTGTGCTGATGCGCACATATTGCAGTGGGCCCCAATCTTAGGGTCTCCAGCGGTTTCAAATAGTAAAGCGCATTCCTGGCTTTTGGTGAAGGTGTCTTTATCAGACTGCTGGTATAAGGTAGGTGGGCTAGACGCGTTTCGAGAAACACATCAGTCTCTTTTTCAATAACTATGCTGGTTTGTCTGTTAGGTGAAGATTATATAGCCACAGCATTTCTGTAATTAGTAAATTGGCTGGGCTATGGGTGAAACCAATACTGAATCTCCTTCAGGACAGCACATGAGATCTGGATGGTTCTGGATTTTTCATGGAATATATGGATAGTGGATCAAATATAAAAAATATATAGAAAGGAAAAGAACATATATGCATATTTAGCCATAAAGTAAAAAATCCAATATATTGCATAGTGTGGGAAAATTATCTTGAAAATTATTATGTGCAAAATTATAATATGTGTGGGGCTTATGTATGTGTGAGCATGTATGTGTAGTCATGGTAGTCAGAGTAGAAGAGTGATGTATATTCAATGAATCACTAAATGTGTATAATGATTTCAAAATATAATGAGTGATATTTTAGTTTATATCTATCATATTGGTAGATGATTGAGTGTGTCATGTATTAATAAATTAATAGTGTGTGTATATATGAATGAGGTAGAAATATAGATTTGCAATATAAATTTCTGTATGGAGTACATATGTAGAATCATAATTAGGAGCTTTGGTGTATGTAGATGTTAAAACATGCTGTGTATAAAAAGTATATTAGATATTGAATATATGATTGTATGGATATAGATATAAAAGAAAAATACACAGATAAACTATATACAATCATATAATGTATAGTGGCTTGATTAACAAATGTGTAGATAGGTTTAATGTGTTATCGGAATTATTTGATAGTTTTAAAATGTAAAATTAAGTATATGTATGCTATGTAGGTATATAGTATGTGTTATGAGTTATTATTAATTCTATGTGTGTGTAAATAAATATAGGTAAGAATAATTTATGGATGACTTTAATTATAAGGGGTGCCAGGGGTAGCGACCAGGGTGCCGCCTTCCGCAGCAAGTCCAACCGGCTTTGCGCGGGCTCTGGTGAAAACCAGCGGCACCTTAAACTCCGCTCCCTGGTACAGTAATCTGCCACACAGGCCCAGCGGATCCACTACTACAACTGCTCCAGTCTACTGAACCGTGAGTGTTACACTTTGCATGTACTTCAGCCACTCGTACACCCTCCTTGAGCTGCAGCATCAGAACGACATCCTGTTTCCACATGTTGGAATTCAACCCTCCATATGTTGAACCAACTATACGAACAGAGAAAAGCCATCACTGATTTCTTGATGATCCAAGCGGATAGGGGGACCCCCCTGTGAAACTTCAATGTCAACCAGTGGCAGCTCATACGTGACACCTGCCGTTTGCTCAGGCCCTTTGAGGAAGTCATATTATTAGTTAGTTGCCAGGATTACGGGATGAACAATGTCATTTCACTGCTTTATCTACTACAACACGTGTTGGAAACAATAGCTGGTCAGGGCACTGGAGACGAAGCACCTACATCTCACAGCCACATGAGCCCTGTGGGGGCTGAACTGGAGGGGCACAGTGGAGCACAGTTTAGGTTTCATGAGATGGGCGGTTTTTATAGTCATCTGACAGGAGAGGAGGAGCAGGAGGAGCTAGAGTGGCAGTATGCACAGGAGATGGAGGCAGGGAGTTCCTACGAGTCACTTGCACAAATGGCACAATGCATGCTCACTCTCTTGCGTAGTGCCCACCGAATTGTCACTATTCGGCAGCGGGATGACTTCTGGCTCTCCACCTTAGGAGACATCCTACGTAGTCAGTTGGCCGATGCCTATCTGCGCCATTGTCCATCCTCTTGCAGGTCTGACTCGGGGGGGCCCTCTGTGCTCACCGTCCACTGCCATGGCTGCTGGAGAGGGGTGGCAGGAGCTCTATCAGCAGCCTGAGACTACAGTCGCTGATGAGTAGCTTTCTTCACACCCATAGTGAAGCAACTCATCAGCAGCAGGTAGACCTGGAGCAGGACCTGAACAAGCAGGTGGTGGCATACCTTGACATGACCATGCCAACACACCTTGAAGATCCGCAGGACTTCTGGGCAGCCAAACTTGATTAGTGGCCGCAACTAGCAGAGTTTGCCCTGGAAAAGCTGTCCTGCCCGGCCAGTAGTGTGCCATCAGAGCAGGTGTTTAGTGCGGCGGGGGCCAAAGTAACCCCAAGGAGAACTCGTCTGTCCACGTAAAATGTGGAGAGACTGACCTTTGTGAAGATGAATCAGGCATGGATCAGCCAGGATTTCCACCCACCAATGCCTGATGCATCAGAGTAGATTGACCATGGTGCTACACCAACACTTCACAAATATGGATAGTGCAAAAGATATGTAAGGTGCTGCTCCCCAGTTACAAACATTCCTCTGCATCGGACCACAAGTAAGTATTGAGGATATGCATTAGCTAAAACTTTTCTTAGGATAAAATATATGTACCCAAAAGTTTTTTATATCAAACAAAAGGAAAGGTGTGCAAAAAACATCAAATGCCACCTACACCACCAAGTACTTATGTGATGCAAAGACCTCTAAAAGGTGGAAAGGAACAACGTATGGTCCTTTGTAACCGGTGGGGGTAAAAACTTCCCCTGTAAGGCCCTACTCTAGCATTATTAATTCTCTTCTTGGCAAGTGTTACTGCCCTAAATAGGGTGGCTCCACACAGGAACCTCTCCCTATTTCCCCCTACAAACACTGCCATTTCCCAGGGTTTTTAGGTAGAAATAAAGAAAGTTTCCTGTGTGGGGCTGCAAAAATGAGAATTAATAGGGTGAGAGTAGGGCCTTACAGGGGAATACCCCCACCTGCTACAATGGACAATACGTTGTTCCCTTCCACCTTTTAGAGGTCTTTGCATCGCATCAATACTTGGTGGTGTAGGTGGCACATGGTGTTTTTTGGACACCTTTCCTATTGTTTGCTTTAAAAAAACAATTTTGGGTCCATAAATTTTATCCTAAGCATACTATTAAAAGTTAAGTTTTACGTAATGCACATCCTCAAAACTTATTTGTGCACACTAACACTTTTACAAAAGAGACCGTTTTCTTCTGCCTACCTGACTTAGCTACTATTCTGATCTTGCCACCTGCCTGATGCCACATGCCTGATGCCAGGTTCTCCTTTTTTCACCCACCTTTGTTACTGGCCTGGGTACTGGTATTGCCACCCACCACACCACTCTATCACCGGGTCACTTTCATGACTCCTGACGCTGCTGCCACCTCCAGACTGTCTCATTCTGCCACCATAGGTTCTCCTCGTGCTGATGCCAACTTCAGGCTGACTCATTCTGCCACCATATGTTCTCCTCATGCTGATGCCAGCTGCAGGCTGTCTCATTCTGCCACCATATGTTCTCCTCATGCTGATGCCAGCTCCAAGCTGTCTCATACTGCCACCATATGTTCTTCTCATGCTGCTGCCACATCCAGGCAGTGTCATTCAGCCACTATATGTTCTCCTCATGCTGTTGCCAGCTCCACGCTGTCATTCAGCCACTATATGTCTCCTCATGCTTCTGCCACCTCCAGGTTGTGTCATTCAGCCACTATATGTTCTCCTCATGCTGGCGCAAACTCCAGGCTGTGTCATTCAGCCACTATATGCTGCCGCCAACTCCAGACTGTGTCATTCTGCCACTATGTGGTCTCCTCATTGTAACACTCACGTTTCAGAAGACAGGAAACTGGTGGATGTGGATCCGCTGGACCTGTGTGGCAGATGACCCGGACTGTACAAGGGAGCGAAGTCTAAGGTGCAGCTGGTTTTCACCAGAGCCCGCCGCAAAGCAGGATGGACTTGCTGTGGCAGGCGTCACCAGGTCACTACCCGTGGCACGGCTCGACCGCACAGGCGGCTAAGGAGATGTGAGGCACAGGAGGGATAAGGCAACTCGTAGTCTGGATAGCAGAAGGTCAGGGCAGGCGGTACAGTAGCATAGTTAAGACGTAGCAGGAGTTCAGTAGGCAGGCGGCAGAGGAGCAAAGTCAAAGTCACAAAGCAAGGGATCAAATATACGGCAAGGCAATACTGAGTAACGCTTTCTCTAAGGCACAAGGCAACAAAGCTCCGGCAGGGGAGTGAGGAGGGTGGAGGAATTTATAAATGAGCCACAGGTGAATTACACTAAGGAGCGTACTGGCCCTTTAAATCCTAAAGCTCTGGTGCGCGTGTCCCCATCCCCTAGGGCGCACGCGCGCCAGAGCTTTAAGATTTAAAGGCCAGAGCAGAGAGGCAGAGGTCGAGGAAGGAGAAACACCCGGAGAGTGACGGACTGGGGCTCGCATGCGGGTGCGTCCCGCGAAGCGAGTCCCAGCCCTGTCGGCAGCAGCAGGTAAGGGGACCATGCGCTCACGGCCAGCGTGTGCGGCCGGAGCGCATAACGTAACACTAATGCTGCCGCCAACTCCACACTGTGTCATTCAGCCACTATGTGGTCTCCTCATGCTGCCGCCAACTCCAGGCTATGTCATTCAGCCACTATATGTTCTCCTCATGCTGCCGCTACCTCCATGCTGTGTCATTCAGCCACTATATGGTCTCCTCATGCTTCCGCCACCTCCACGCTGTGTCATTCAGCCACTATATGTTCTCCTCATGCTGCCGCAAACTCCAGGCTGTGTCATTCAGCCACTATATGCTGCCGCCAACTCCAGGCTGTGTCATTCAGCCACTATGTGGTCTCCTCATGCTGCCACCACCTGAACGCTGTGTCATTCAGCCACTATATGGTCTCCTCATGCTGCCACCACCTCCAGGCTCTGTCATTGTGCCTCTCTGTGACAGTGATTCTAATAGCGATGCCTCTGATCTGCATGTCATACTGAATAACAGTATTATTTCACTAACCCAGCACACACCCTATGCATGTTATAGTAAGGCAAAGTGTTCTACACCCCTATTGAGGCTCTCTGTAGGCCATAAATAGCCATTTTTAAATAGTGATTCATCGCTAAATATATTCTAATTCTTTCGGAATATTCGGTGAATCGACCGAATCAAATTTTTCAAAAATTCACTCATCTCTAGTTGCTATGAGCTTATCCTCTGTACAGATTTTGATAATTCTCTCCCGTTGTGTGTAGAAAAAAGACTTCCCTGCAATTTATGCCCACTTTAGGACTTTCCTATGTGATCATTGTTAAAATCTCTAGAAGGCCATAGCTGCTAAAAGTCCTGTCATTTATTTCCTAGCCAGTCCAGGTTTCCTGTTTGGATCAAGTAAGCACAGGTGCTGAGGCTAATAATGCTTAGAAATAGGTATAACTCAGCCAGGACTGAGATGCTATGAGGTACCTGGAACCCTGCTGGGAGTTTAAATCCTGAGGTTTGCAGCTTCTGTCTTATGTCTTATGTCTTGTGTAAGTAACACAATGGATGCCTTCGCTTTTGTTTGGGTGACTAGTAGCAAGCCATCTGCATAGTTAAGGAATGCTCTGTTACTGCATACTTTCACAAGCTGTCTCTGACTGCTGTTTTGCCATTATTTGCATGGCTCTATGAAGCTCCTACATAGAACATAATAACTCAGCAACCTGTGCTATATTGTTCAGTTCTTTTACAGAATCTGCAACAGAGACACACGGCAGAGCCGCTAGTACAGGTGTGAATTCATCCTTAGGAAAAGAAAACAGTCAATATTAGAAAAAAGATTTCAAACTTGTACAATCCTTATAAATGTGCCTGGTTGATACAAACTGCATAATCTCATTGGAAACCCTGGAAAAACACACTATACTACGAATAGCATCTATTTCTCCCAGCCTCCATATGAACATGCAGTTTTGATGCCTCTGTATTTGGGTACATTAATGGCCTTTTCCTCTTATGAGATGTTTGGATAGGCCTTTCAGGCGTTGTCTGTATTATTGGCAGATATACAGGTTTGGTTAAGATTTGCAATCCTCATATAATTACCAATGTTTTTGACCTTTGTTGGCCATGTAGCAGCTGTATCGCTGCTTATTTTGGTCATGCTCGGGGGCGAACTGAGCCACCTGTCATTCATCCCACACTGAAGACCTTGCGTCTAGGGGTACCATAGGTAGGTATAGGGGCACAGGGGTTGACCCCGACTGAGAATGATTACTTTATACTTTATTTACAACTTCTGACACACAGGTTATTGGCTGATCTCCTTACACAAAGTGATTTCACTGAGCTGGAGAAGTTTCAGTTCACCTTCTCTATTTCCTAATACATAAGAATAATTACATTTTATACCCACTGAATCTTGTACTTTGCTTTTTCTG